>NC_047085.1:304503922-304803922 GCF_902459505.1 Geotrypetes seraphini | reverse complement strand
AATTAGAAGTACTAAACAAGACCAGGGTAGGTTAATAAAACATAACAAAACACATGAACTTACTTCACACAAATGGAGAAAAAGGGCTAGAACTACAATCTTTGAGGAAAAAAGAGCACAGTAAAAGGGGAAAACAACAATAGGTGAGGGTAAAAAGCTCTAAAGCTTTGTTTTGGTCCTTAAAAGGACAGTTATTGTAGAGTCCACCAAGCCTGGAGGATACGTATAGTCTTTCTTCAAAGGGGAGGTCAAAATAATCGCGTGCATGCTCCTTTTCCCAACCACTTGGGCTCATCTCAAATTTGCGAAAAGACAGCGTTGCCCTGCGTTTCAGAAACCTAGTGTTTGTAAAAGGACAGCAAGGGCAGCAAACACTTGCTCCCAAGTACCTAAACATAAACAAACAAAAATTGACGTGGCAGTATCCCTCCTCCGCCCCCCCCCCATGCCCCCCCAAAAAAAGAAACCACACAAGTGATTGAAAAGCCTCAGCCCGGAAAAATTCTCAGGATACATTTTAATCTCAAACCTGTGTTTATTAGACAACAGCAGCAGCGATACACACAGAGACATGCAACCAATATGGAAGTCCTAAAGAGATTTAATGTATTAGTTATAGATCGCCTACCTTCACAATCCCCAGCAGTTAACAATCAATATGAATTTTAAAAATGTCATACTATTAAGCTAACAAATCATTAACATTGCATAAATCCATAAAAGCACCACATCCCCTCATCTTCCTTCTTTATAGCCTTGACAAACAATATTTATCATTATAGCTGAAACATGACCTATTCCGTAAGATTTTTTTTTTTTGTTTTGCTTTATGACACGTGTTGTAAAGGTGTGAGCCACGTACTCGGAAACATCTAGGATTTGATGGACTAAAGTACCCCCCCCCCCCAACACACACCTTCAGATTCAAGGTTAATAAAGTAATTGCAGTGTTCTGCCACAGAAAGTGTCAGAAATGTTTAAATACCCTATAGGAGGGTAGCTGGCATGGAGATGCTGAGTTCTGAGAACCCCCCATTAGGTTTTTGGGAAGTCGCTGTCCCCCTCCACCCTTGGGGTTCCCTCCCCTGAGAGGAACCCGTCTTTGAGAGAGACTGAGCTCCCAGCTCCCTGTGTTAGTTGGAGTGGCTTTTCGGGGCTCCAGTCGAGACAGAAGGGACTTTGGAGACCCCAGGCGAGGTCCATCCGCTCGGCCAGGGATGCCTCTTCCTCCTACCGGACCCTCAACCCTCCGGAGCCACAGACGGGCGGCGCTCGCCGGCTCGAAAGGGCCAAATGGGGCAGGGGCCACCGGAACCCGGCTCCCTTTTGGACGCCTAGAGAAGGCGAGAGGGGGCGGCGGGGCCCGTGACCGACGGGGACGGAGGCCCCGGGGACCGGGCTGCCGAGGGGCGGCGCTCCGGAAGAGGCCGGGCCGGGCACAGGGGGGGAAATCGTCTTTTTGCCGCCGCCAAGAAACACAGATAGCTGCGGAGCGGCGCCATTTCTGCCCCTTCGCAAGCAGCCAGCACGCCCTGTCCTCAATGCGGTCCGCTCTTGAGCTACAAAGGCCCCGGCTGCAGCCGCCTGGAGAGAGCGCGCGAGAGAGGGAGGGAGCAGGAGAGCGGCGCGTGCCTCACACTCCACAAGAGTAAGCGGCGCAGAGAGAAGGAGTGCGGCCCTACCGTTATTCTAAAAGGCATAGGTGCTGCTGGAGAATAGGCCCGCAGAGAGAAAGGCCTGGGAGGAGGATCGCGACAGTCTTTAAAAAAAAAAAAAAAGCGCTTCGACAAGGGGTCAAGGAAGGAGGTTGACTGATAAGCGCGCTACCTCACCTCAGTATACACAAAAAAGGTCCCTTCTGCAAGACTCTTCGCGGTATGTTTGTGATCCCACAGAATCGGAGCTGAAATACACTTGAAGAAGGGGGACCATTTTTTTAAGGAGATCTGAGAACATAACCGTAACTGCTATAGCTGTCCTAAGGCCATTCGCAATGGTTGAAAAATTGTCAGCAAAATCGAAGAGGGCCAAGGCAACCAAGAAGTCTGTGGACCATCCCAAGTATTCAGATATGATTGTGGCTGCTGTTCAGGCTGAGAAGAGTCGCTCTGGCTCTTCCCGTCAGTCTATCCAGAAATACATTAAAAACTACTACAACGTTGGGGAGAACGCTGACTCACAAATCAAGTTGGCAATTAAGAGACTTGTGAACTCGGGCATTCTCAAACATACCAAAGGAGTGGGTGCTTCAGGTTCTTTTCGGCTGGCCAAGGCAGATGAATCTGAAAAACGTACCAAGAAAGTAGTCAAGAAGACTTCCACACCAAAGAAAGCAGCTAAGCCTAAGAAAGCAGCAAAGCCTGCAGCCACCTCAAAAAAACCCAAAGTGACTAAGAAGAAAGTGAAAACTGTTGAGAAGAAGACTGCAACTCCTAAGACATCTAAGACTGTTAAAGTAAAATCCATGAAAGCAACAAAGCTGAAAAAGGCTAAGTCCTCAAAACCCAAAACTAAATCCACACCAAAAAAGGTGGCTAAAAAGAAGTAGAGAACCCTACTATGGCAAATAATTATTCATAGACTTCTTAACGTTTGTTTAGTATAGAAACTTCTTGATTCCGTTCTCTGAAAGCTCATCATAATTAGTGCAGGTTATCCAGATCTGTTGAATGTTCAATGTGTTGTGTTCAAAGATTTGTAAACTTGTTTATATATATATATTTTTTTTTTTTTTTAATTTGAGGGTGAAATGGAGAGACAAGGCTTCATCTGCAATCTAAGAACAAAAAAAGTCCAGTAATATCTAAATTACTGTTTTGATCTTGATCCACTTCAGTAAGGCCCAACCATGGTGGCCATTCAAAAGCCTAAGTTTTGTCCTCAATGGGTTCAAAATAAAATAGTGTGATCATTCTTTTACAAATCTGCATCACCAACATTTTGTATTTGTATTAAATGTTTTTATTATTTCATCTTTTAGTTACAGATGCTCTATAATTTGTAACTGTATTGCTTTGATTTGTAGTAGCTACAAAGATTTATGAGGCAACTTTGATGTTATGCATTGTAGAAGCGTTATAAATTCTGTTAAGCTTTTTATTTGTCCAATTAAACTACACAGTTTTTCTACATTTGGATCCTGTGCGTTCTTCTTTTGGCTTGGAATGCAGTAGCAGTGCAAATTATTGTACTGATAATTAATGTGGGTATACATTCATTTAATGGGTTTACTAGATCTGTGTTTACTACAACATTTAGTGCAGTTAGTTTTACCATTGACGTTCTGAAATACTAATCTGCAACCAGTTGTTTAGAAACTGAGAACTCAAGTCAAAGAAGTTGGTATAATCAAGTTTCAAGTTTATTAGGATTTTATATACTGCCTATCAAGGTTATCTAAGCAGTTTTACAATCAGGTACTCAAGCATTTTCCCTATCTGTCCCGGTGGGCTCACAATTTATCTAATGTCTTTATCATTTTAGTCTAGTTATGCATTTCTTTCCCCTTATGGCATCACTTAATAACTATATCACTCTAGATAGTATTCTACTACTTTCTTATGAAGAAAACTAAATACAGTAAAACCTTGGTTTGCGAGCATGCTTGTAATCCAAAGCACTCATATATCAAAGCAAATTTCTCAATAGGAAATAATGGAAACTCAGACAATTCGTCCCACAACCCAAAAACTTTAATACAAAATACTATTCGTACTTTTATTACAAGATCTCGCTCATTTAGAACAGTCACTATAGTCCTGCAGCGTCAGAGAAGAACCATCGGTTCAGTTGTGAAGTGACGGATGTATACTGTATGTACTCGTATTGTAAGACTTTGCTTGTATAGAACAGTCACTACATTCTTGCAGTGTCAGAGAAAGAAGAACCATCGGCTCAGTAATGATGTGTGTATACTGAATGTACTTGTATTGCAAGACATTGCTTGTATATCAATTTAAAATTTAATAAAATGTTTTGCTTGTCTTGCAAAACACTTGCAAACCAAGTTACTTGCAATCCAAGGTTTTACTGTACTTGCTACCATATCCTGTAGTTGTACAATCTAATTTAGCCTTTTTGTTACTAAGCACTGTCTGTGCATGCTTACACCATTAATGCATATTATAGAAAGTCCTAGGGACATAGTAACTAATAATGTATGCTCTCTGAGGACAAGCAGGACAGCTAAATCCTCATATACAAATGTACAGAGTTTTTGAGAATTCATCACTAAACCTGAGCACCTATTCTAATCTTTCCTGTTGTCATGTCGGACATTTTCAATCCTTTGTTTCTGTGGAGCTGAACAGACATGTTTTACATTGTGCTTGCCTCTGTGCTATTCTTGAGTATATTTTTTCACTGTATGTAAGTAAGTCCCATCACCGTCAGTCTCCCCCCCCCCCCCCATTAGACATCCCTGGGTAGTTTTGCCAGCTGTCTTTCAAGCTCTTTTTCACCATTAGCCATTTTTAAGCCTTGGGCTCCAATTCAGATAATTTTTTATCATCGAATCATTTGATTGTGCTGCAGCTATTTTTCCAGTTAATATATCTACAAAGACCCTCTACACCTTCGAAAGGTATTCCTGGTGAAACAAAACTATATCTGTAATCAATATTCACAATTGATGCTTGGTCCTGGCTGTGACTCTTCTCACTATACTCTTATGTTCCCACTTATCAAGGGAGGGATTCATGGGAGAGAAAACCAGAAGAAAAAGCTTTACGATGCTGATAACACCTTAGGCAGCATCAGCTGGGGATGCATCAACAAGGATCAATCACCCTTGACATCAAGCATAGATAAAGGCCACTAGGATTGATCATCATCAAATTTCCTCCAGTGCCGAGGAAGTGCGATGATGGTTACCCATTGGAGGTTGGTTGTCTCAACATTGCCCTTCATCAAAGCATTGCCCTTTATCAAAGCACTAAGAGAATTGAAGCACTAAAATCACTGATGTCCTTCAAGTGCCCTCGATATGAGGTTTGTTCATTCTCCATGTAATCATAGAGGGTGCAACAGCCTCCATAGACCCGAGACCCTGATTCCAATACTTTCTAGGTATTTAAGGATGACACCAAATTTATTGTGATGCCCATGCCTTTGTCTATGGCAGCATTCAAGGAGCAGCTCATGCAGAAGTTTGAGGAGAGGATGGAGCATGTATTTGTTTGACAAAATGCTACAGATTTAACATTATTGGTGTTGAGATGAGGCCTGGTCCAGCCATTTCTTGAGACCCATGCACTGCCTGCAGGAAAGGTCTTGGAACTCATGTTGACCACACCAGTGTTGATTTCTAGTGCATCGAAGCTTCTTTGAGACATCAAGACTCTGTTGGGTCCTTTTATTATGGTGCACTAAAGATTAACACGCACTTACGTCCTCTTTTACAAAGCCGCACGGCAACAGCCCTGAAGCCCTTTAAATCTCTATGGGCTTCGGGGCCATTAGCGCAGCCGCTAGGGCGGCTTTGTAAAAGAGGCCGTTAATGCTAAGATGCCCATAGGATATAATGGATGCCTTAGCATTTAGCGCATGCTAAATCAGTTAGCGCACTGTAATAAAAGGACCCCTATGTCTCAGCACCCCAGGCCAAGGCCTGACTAAAAGTAGTAGATCAAGACTAGGCAGAACAGATATCTCTGGAGTACTTTTATTAAACTAAACTAAATCTTGGGTTTATATACCGCACCATCTCCATATTTGTGGAGCTCGGCGCGGTTTACAGGAATTGTAATGAGAAAGGAACTCCAAGGAAGGGTTAGGTGAAGATCGGGGAAAGAAGAATATTAGAGGGCAAGGATGTCAGAAGAGGAGGGAGTGTTAGGTTTTTGAGAAGAGCCAGGTTTTCAGATGTTTACGGAAGGGTTGGAGAGCACTCAGGTTCCGAAGAGGGGAGGTAAGGTTGTTCCAGAGATCGATGAATCTGAAGGGGAGGGAAGTGCCCAGTTTTTCTGGGTGGGAAATGCCTTTTAGCGAGGGGAAGGATAATTTCGATTTTTGGGTAGGTCTGGTGGTATTAAGATTAGAGGAATTCCAAGAGAGTGGAATTAATGGAGGAAGGATGCCGTGGAGGATCTTGAAAGTGAGGCAGATGCATTTGAAGTGAACTCTGGAAATTATCGGGAGCCAATGAAGCTTGGAAAGGAGCGGTGAGACGTGATTGAATTTACTCTTTGCAAAGATAAGCTTGGCCGCAACGTTTTGAATCCATTGGAGTTTGTGAAGGTTTTTCTTCGTTAAGCTTATGAAGATAGAGTTGCAGTAGTCCAGTCTGGAGAGGATGATGGATTGGACGAGAACGGCAAAATGTTTTTGATGGAAACAGGATCTTACTTTCCTCAGCATGTGTAGGCTGAAGTAGCATTTTTTTACCAGGGAGTTGAGGTGGTCGTTGAAGGGCAGTGTAGAGTCAATGATGACGCCCAGGACCTTACTGGAGAATTCGAGTTGCAGAGTGGAGCCAGAGGACAGTGGGATTGAGGTGGGTAGCTGAGCTAATGTTGGGCCGAGCCAAAGTAGTTTTGTCTTGGATTCATTTCAATTTCATTTGGACGGTGAGAGCCCAAGATTGGAGGTTCGAGATACAAGAGGATATGTTCTCTGAGAGATTAGTGAGGTTCGAGTCGATCTCGAGAAGGACAAGGATGTCATCAGCATAGGTGTAAATTGTTTCAAGGGGGGATAGATGGATGAGTTTTAGAGAGGTCATATAAATATTGAAAAGGATAGGAGATAAAGGTGAGCCTTGCAGGACTCCACAGGTTGGTATCCAGGGGGGGGATGAGGTGCCATTCCTATTGACAATGTAGGAACGGGAGCAGAGGAATTTTGAGAACCATTCAAGGACAGTAGAGGTGATGCCAATCTCAGAGAGTTGGTAGATCAGAATATCATGGTGAACAACTTCGAAAGCGGCGGAAAGATCAAATTGCAGGAGGACAGCGAACTTGTTGCGGGAGTGGAGTTGTTGAACCTTGGAGATTAGGGAGGTCAATAGAGATTCGGTGCTGAAATTGGGGCGAAAGCCATATTGGTAAGGTAGGAGAATGGAGAATTTCTCTAGATAGGATGAGAGTTGGGTCGATATGATGGTCTCGAGCATCTTGGTTAGGAGAGGAATATTTGCTATTGGGCGATAGCTGGATGGTGTGGAAGGGTCGAGGTCGGGTTTTTTCAATAGAGGGGTTAAGGCGATATGGCCCATTTCTGGGGAGAAAAGGCCCAAATGGAGGGCGGAGTTTAGGAGTGTGGTAATGGAAGAGATGGCCTGAGTGGGTATTTCCTCGTAGAGGTAGGAGGGGAAAGGGTCTAAGGAACAGTTGCAAGATTTCAGTTTGAGACAGAGTTTAAGGACGAGGGATTCGGATACGTGCTCAAAGGCGGCCCAGAATCTGTCGGCTGGGCTAGTGCTAGAGGCCAATGGAGTAGGGTTGGAGTCAGTGAGCACTAGGGAGTTGTAGGAGATTGCAGGTGGGAAGGAGCAACGTAGGGTAGTGACCTTTTCATTGAAGAATTTTGCTAGGACTTCGGCTGAGGGAGAGGAGGGGAGAGAGGTGGAGTCTTTTTTGGAGGTTAGAGAGCGCCAGATTTTGAAGAGTGTACTATTCTGGTTGTTGGATCTGGAGATATTCTCACCGTAGAAGTTCTTCCTAGCTTTTTTTAGTGCTGAATTGTAGAGCTTAATGTTGGCTCTCCAGGACTGTCTGTCTATAGGGGAGTTAGATTTTTTTTCCATTTGCGCTCTAGGGCTCGACATTTCTGCTTTAGTTCTCTGTGATAAGGGAGGTATCAGGGGGCTTTGCGAGGGTAGGAGATGGATTTGGTGGAAAGGGGGGCGAGGAAGTGGTAGGTGGACTTGGAGAGGGAGGTCCAGTTAAGCCAGTTGGATTCGGGGTCTGCAGGCTTGGGAGCAGAGGAGAGTTGTTTGAGAAGGTTTGTCCAGAACAAATCGCTTGAAATTTTTTTGTGAAAGGTGATGGGATTAGAGGAGGGGGAAGGGGCCCCAAGATGCGACATGAAAATGGGAAGGCAGAAGGTCCCAAGGAAGTGGTCAGACCAGGGAACTTGTTCCCAGCGGGTGTCGTCGGATGCGGTTTTGTAGGCGGTAACTAGGAAACTAATGAAACTTTTCATGGATTGGGGAAGGTGAAGGGGGGGAAAAACCAAGAGAGGTGAGGAAGCTCTTCAGTTCAATCGTATCCTTGTTGGTGTTGTCATCAAGGTGGAGATTGATGTCCCCAATGATCAAAAGTCTTTGAAATTTGAGGAAGGCGTTTGAAATGGTTTCGAGAACGAGATCAGAGGATTTGCTCCAAGGGGTAGGTGGGCGATAGAGAAGTAGGATGCCCAGTGGGTGAGGTTGGAGTTCATCATTGACCGAGGCTAGCATGTATTCTAGAGAGGTGTGGCTGCTCTTTTCGATGAGCTGGACATCGAAGAATGATTTGTAAATTAGTGCCAGACCGCCTCCTTTTCGGTTAGTTCTGGGAGAGAAGCGACCTTGATAACCGTGGGAGCAGAGTTCATTTTGTGTAAATGTGTCATCTTTTGTGATCCAAGATTCCGTGACGCATAGGAATCCCGGGTCAGAGTCTTCGAGTAGGTCCTTCAGGATTTGAATCTTATTGCAAGCGGATCTGGTGTTGCAATAGAGTGTTGGGACTGGGGTGAGCGAGTCTGAAGCAAGGTTGGGGAGATTTGCGGAGGGAACAGGCTTTAGGGATGCGTGGTTGACTCTTTGAGGGTTTTTTTTGGAGGGATGGTTTCTGGTGCGCAGCAACGTGGGGATTTTGAGGCCAGGGCAGATGTTAAAGTCAATTGAGGGGTTGGGAAGGTTGGGGGGAGGAGGTTTCAAGCAGGGGGTGGTGTATGGAGAAGAGCAGAGCAGGAGGAGAAGGAGCCATGAAGGCGGCTTCATGATGAGGTGTTTTTTTGGGGGATTTTTTTTTGGGGGGAGTGCTTTATCGGGGGGAAGAGCTAGGTAATTTGTATCAGAAGAGGAAGAAGGTTGGCCTAGAGCCCGAGCTTAGAGGAGGGTGCACTATGATAATTAGACTGGGTAAGCAACAGGATAGTGAACTGGGTAGTCTGCTAGGTTAAGAACTGGATGATCAGCAGTAGGTGGGATAAGAATCAGAGCAGCTGGAAAATCAAACTTGGTAGCAGGATAATAACATGTAGGAATAATAAGTAGTATTTTGAAACAATAAATGGGGTAAAAGTCAGAACAACTGGAGATCAAGGTAAAACAGGATAAAATAGGCAACTGGATAATATCAAAGCAGCTGGATACTGTCCTGTAAGAGGTTTGAGTGGGGTAACAATGGGGGTTTGGACCAGGCAAGGTATGTCAGAGCGGCCCTTTCTGAAGAGAGATGTGGAACGGAGGAAGGAGGGACTGAATGGAGGAGGCTTCCACCTTCCTCTGCCTGAAAAATCACTGGGGGGACCTTCAGCGGCCCACAACGGGCTGAGGCGATCTCCTCTGGTGTGGATGTTTTCAAAGATCGGCTCTCCTGTGTCGGGAGGGGGGCGGAGCAGGGCTCCCACGCTCCTCTCCTCGGTGCAGAGGGGGCTTGATGAGAAGGCAGGCTCCTCCGGTGAAAAAGTGTTCAGCAATGGGCTCTCCTGATTCAAAGCATTCCTAGATTTTCAAGGTCAAGCAGGATACAATAACCTTATCTATGGGTGATGTTATCTAACAAAATTCCATGTGGAAATGTTTTCCAGCTTGTTTACAACAACATTTTACAATATTACACTGCTGTTATACACGACCTATTCTCAGCTGATGTCAAAATTTTGATTTTTGTGAGTTTTATTCCATTGTGTTAAGTCCTGTCATTTGGTGAGTGAGGATCATTTATAATTCCCCTTTTTTATGTTCCATTCTTCCTTTCTATTCCATGGCCTGCTTAGATTGTGTTTAGGTCTTCAGTCAGTACATTTTCAAAATTGAGTACATCTACAGAGTGTCCTTATGAGTCAGAGTCTGGGCACTCCTGGGTATCTGAAGAAGAATCAGTGGTCTTTTGGAGGAAGGATCAACAGATCTCCCTTCAGACTCCTCCCCACCACAAGACAGACAAATATCTGCCTAGAGGGGCACTCATGTTTTAAGTTTATTTCATTTCCTTTGGAGACTGAAGATCAGCCCAGGGCAGAAACTTTGGAGATCCTTCAGTTTGATGACCTTCCTAAGGAAGCTGTGACAGTACCTGCTCACAGAATCTTGAGACAAGTACAGAGAAATATGTGGGAGCATTCCCCCCATACAGCAGTTTAAAAGAAGATTATAGTGTTAAAAAAAGGTTTCAGAATTCAAGAAGCTACAGCTTCCTCACCATTCAATGGTGGTCAAATCCATTGTTTGAAAGAGCCAAGAGTATAAAGACTAATTTTCAGTGCCCCTGGGGAGAGAAGCTAGGACCTTAAAATCTTTTTTTTAATATTCAACTATTTAATATACACAACAAAGTAAGCATAATCATGAAAAGAAATAACAGACCATAAGCACATTTTTAAATAAAAATATCAAGAAACGATTTAGATTTTTCTAAAGTCCACATCATAGAGAGAGAGCGCAAGAATACAATAATAATTATAGGTAATCACTAGATAAACTCATCCACTAACTTAGGCTTAAATATATATCATTCCCTACTAGTTCTTTTTTACCCTTTTCATGTTCCAAAACAAATTTCTTCATATGAGAAACATCAAATGTTTTCCCATTAGGTGAATAATACATCTGTGGGTGAAGTGCATGAAAAATGTTGCTACAATTACTAATACCCTGGATTTTAGGGCCAGGAATTGTTTCTTATGTTCTTGAGTAGCTCTTGCCTTGTCTGGAAAGATTTGAATTGCCTGCCTGTAGAAAACATCTTTTATATTTAAAGTAATTCTTCAAAACCAGTAATTTATCCTGTTCCGTTGAAAATGTTACCAGTAATATTGAACAAGAAGAAATAATACCTTAAGGCCCTGATTCTGCAAAGCGCATCTAAAGTTAGGTGGACATCCAAGATAGGCGTCCTTTGTAGAATCATGCTCAGCACTGTTTAGACGTCCAAATTTTGAGACATCCTTTAGAGAATTAGTTTTAGATGTCCAAACAATGTCCTTAATGTTATAATATTTTATTATTAGGATGTTATTAGGATGGCAATTTTATGTTGTTTTTCATTATAATTGTGATACTGGGAGTTGGATCTGTTTAATGCTTTTATTTATTTCTCTTCCATCAGAGAGAGTGACTGGGATTCGAACCAGAAACAGGGTAAAAGCTGTAGGTTTAACCAGTGTGCTACACAATGAGCTAAGATGTTGCATAGCAACTGTAAAACTAGGTCCTTTAGGCATTGTAAAGGAGATCTACTTTTGAGCGTAGTTTGGACTTCAGATAGACGTGAGTTCTATAGACAGAACTTAGGAACAGTTTGGACATCCTTAATGTGATCTGCTAAATAGTTTTCTGGGTTTTTATTTTTACTTTATTAAGCTCAAAATATATTTAATAAGGCACCACATAAACAGGGCACATCAAAATAGATATATCGCATGCAAAACCTTCTATTTTTGTGGACAAACAGCAATGTTGTTTGCTAATTAGAGGAAAACATCCATTAACTGAAGCAGAATATATGGGAAAAAACCCATAGCTTTAGGTTTCTTGCTAAAAAGCTACCCTTTTTTCTGACTAAACAGTGCTCCAATCATCTCATTTCTGAAAGAAATATATAGATTGCATACATAACTTCATTTGCAAAAGCTTAAAAATGGAAAAAAACAGGTACAGACCTTAGCATGGCTTCTACTTAATTGCAAATGGAGGTGTGCAGATTCACAATACTGACCTCATTGTGAGATCATCAAGGTGCTGCTAGGTAGAATGCCACAATTAAAATATGTGCTGGGATTTGAACCCATGACCTCTGGAAGATGAACATATGACTATTATCCATTGAGCCACATCCACTTCATTTCAATCATGGGGGCTCCTACCATGAGAGGTTAGTGGTCCTAGCCATGTGAAGGTGAAAATACTTGAACATAAGAACACAAGAATTGCCATCTCCGAATCAGACCCTGGGTCCATCAAGTCCGGTTATCCGCACACGCGGAGGCCTCACCAGGTCTACCCTGGCATAGTTTTAGTCCCCATATCACTGTATGCTTCTCAAGGGAGATGTGCATCTAATTTACCCTTATCCGTATCACTCTATGCCACTCTTAAGGAGATGAAAACAAAAACTGTGGATACAGATGTTCTGGAGATAATTTATTAAACACTGACATATAAAACCATATAAAAAATTCAATTAAAAAAGTACAATGATAAAAAATACTTTGATAAAGATCCAACTGGACCCTACATGGTCCATGTTTCGGCGAACACACCTTCCTCAGGGGTCCAATGGTTTGCAAACTCACATATAAAGAATTGGATTGAAAACAGTCTATTGTTTTTAAACTTGTGAGCAAAGAACACCGCAGACAAGGTTTTGTTTTTGTTTTCATCGGTGGATTGTTTTCACTGTGGATCATTGGGTCTCCCCATTTTTCTTCGTTGTGCTACTCTTAAGAAGATGTGCATCTAGTTTACCCTTAAATCCTAGAACGGTGGATTTTGCAATTACTTCCTCTGGGAGAGCATTCCAGGTATCCACCATTCGCTGCGTGAAACAGAACTTCCTGATATTCGTCCTGGACCTGTTCCCCCTCAGCTTCAGTCTATGTCCTCCTGTCTGTGTCACATTGGACATTGTAAATAACTGCTTTCCTTGCTCCATTTTGTCGAATCCTTTAAGTATTTTGAAAATCTCGATCAGATCCCCTCACAGTCTCCTCTTCTCAAGGGAGAACAACCCCAGTCTCCTAAGTCATTCCTCATAGTCCAGGTTCTCCATACCTTTCACTAGCTTCGTTGCTCATCTCTGCACCCTCTCTAGCAGTTTTATATCCTTCTGTAGGTATGGAGACCAATGTTGGACGCTGTATTCCAGGTGCGGTCTGACCATGGCTCTGTAGAGCGGTATTATAACTTTCTCTGATCTACTCGTAATTCCCTTCTTTATCATGCCTAGCATTCTATTTGCTTTCTTCGCCGCCGCTGCACATTGTGCCAACGGTTTCAGGGTCCTATCTATCAGTACACCCAGGTCCTTTTCCTGTTTGGTCTTTCCCAGAGTTACACCTGATATACTATACTTGTGATCTTTACTTTTTCTGCCTAAATGCATCACTTTGCATTTTTCCACATTAAAATTCATCTGCCATTTTTCTGCCCACTTCTCCAATTGATTCAAGTCTCTCTGGAGTTCCTCGCTGTCCTTTTGCAATCTGATTGACCAGCATAGCTTTGTGTCGTCTGCAAACTTGATGATTTCACTAGATGTTCCTTCTTTCAGGTTATTTATGAAAATATTAAATAAGATGGGTCCAAGTACCGAGCCCTGGGGTACACCGCTAGTCACTTTTTCCCATTCTGAGAACTTCCCATTTATGCCCACTCTCTGTTTTCTGTTCTCTAGCCATTTGCCTGTCCATCTTAGTATATCTCCCTCTATTCCATGGCCTTGTAATTTCCTGATAAGTCTTACATGTGGAACCTTGTCGAGCGCTTTCTGAAAGTCCAAGTATACAATATCCACCAGTTCTCCACTATCAATTTGTCTGTTCACTGTCTCAAAAAATTGAAGTAGGTTCATCAAACATGATTTCCCTTTCCTGAACCCATGTTGACTGGCTCTCATCAGGTCGTGTGTGCCTAGGTGCCGGACTATGCTATCTTTGATCAGCGCCTCAAACATCATTCCAGGCACAGACGTGAGACTCACAGGTCTGTAGTTGCCTGGCACTCCCCTCGATCCTTTTTTAAATATTAGCGTGACGTTCGCTATCTTCCAGTCATCTGGTATCTGGGCTCCCTCTTGCCCCGATGTTGTCGGGGGGGGGAGGGGGTTTCGCGGTTCGACATGGCAGGAGGGCTTGGGCACCCTCCTGCCTGGATCGTTGTGGGGGGGGGGATTCTGTAACCAGTGTTGTTTTTGACAGACACCGGTTACAGAATCCAGCTTTTAAGCGAAGGACTGGCTCCTCCTTCGCCTAAAAGCCCTTCTGTTGGACGTTTGGGGCTTAGGCGTTTTTTTGGTTCATTATGGCCAAAAAGTGTAGACGTCGTGGGGGCGTACTTGTAGACATAGTGGTGATCTGGGCGTTTAGTAGAGGCAGGCCATAATCAAAACAAGGACGTTTGTTTTGGTTATGGACACTTTCCCTGCTTCTGCTTTGAACGTTTAAGGACTTAGGCCAAAAGGGGACTTAGATGTTTTTTTTGATTATGCCCCTCCACCTATTTTTCTGCAGCCCTCCAAGTATCTACAAATCCAAAATGTTTGAGTTTGAGACCCCTGTATTAGTCCAATAAAATGACGGGCACTAAATTTTCTTCCTGCCATGCCCCTTGCCTCCTACCCAAATGCAAAATATAAATTGGTGGGCTCCCAAAGCCCTGCCAGCTGAAGATTACTTCCTCTAGGAAGGAAGAGGGAATTTGTTCAGAGATGTTTGGAGGATGTATAGAAGAAAAACTGTACACTGGCACTGGTATGGTAATCTTTATTGTTTGTTTTGAAGTGGGAATAAAGAAGTAAATAAGAAAATGCGTAAATAAATGGGGGTGGGGCATGGGGGTGAGGTTGGGGGATGAGGGGGGCAGGGGGTCCAATGGACTTGTGTGCCTAGGGACCCTCGACGAATTAATCCTGCCCTGGACACAGGTGTGTGACGGGAGAGGGAAAGAGAGATGATGTATATGGGTGTAAGGTTGAACCCCCCCCCCCCCAAATGTAAGGTTGGAGGGGTTATGGTTGAAGCGGCCTTATAATCCGTGGTCCCGAGTTCAATACCCTCACAGAAGATTCACCAGGATGTAAAATCACTCACAAAGACCACTAACAGTGTTTGCATAAAGAATAGATATATTGTGCAGAGAAAGCAAGATTAATAAAAGTTACAATTAAGCATTACAATTAATGAGAGATATAAGTTTTACAATTACAGAGACTGCTTCTGTGCTCTTATGAATGAGACAGAATAGGTGCTGTAGAGAGAGAGAGAAGTAGATAGAGAAAGGGGGGTGGGGTTGATGTTCCAAGCTTCAGGTTCCAGAGATAGAGAGCAAAAGAGGGGGTGTTGCAGAGAGGAGGCTTTTATAGCTTGGAATCTTATTCTGAATATAGAAAGTATTGTATTTCCCAGTATCTTTCTGTTTATAATTTGTAAACTGTATAAAACAATGGTTAGTTTAATTGATAAGGAAGGTGTGATACTTGCAGGCATGGTAGATGGGATTAGTCTCTGGCTTCTTTGTCCCATTCAAGCAGTCTATCTTCTTGATAAACAATCCAGTCTGGCTGGATGCTTAGTGTATGTGAATTCTCTGCAGGAGCATTTAGGGTCTAACTGCATCAACATTCCAGAGTCAGATTGATATAATGTCCCATAGGCCTTTGCTGACATTGGTTAGGCTAACCCAATGCTAGTCTGACAATGGGGAAAGGAAGAAAGAGGGAGAATATTAGACATGATAGTGGTGTAAAGGAGGGAGGGAGAAATGTTACACTGGGAGGGATGAGAGATGACTAAAAGAAGGGAGAGATGTCAGACCTCTGGAATGGGAAGGAGAGAGAGAGAGAGAGATGCCAGACGGCAGAAAGGAGAGGTGGTCAAATTGATCACAAAAAGCCAAAAGCTCCAAGACTTCAGTGCCCCCTGGAAAGGAAGCTCAGACACTGAAGTCACGTGGGAGAAAGTTTTTACAGAATGCTATGCTAACATTCTGCATCGCATCCTTCAAGCTCTTTATGGACAGGTGCTTATTTTATCTATTTATATTTAGCTAACAACTTTTTCAATCATAGTTCAGGTTGAGCTACGTTCAGGTACAGAAGGAATCTTCTTGTACTTGGAAGGTTTGTAATCTAAGTTTGTGGGGCATTGTGAGCAATGCAGCAGTTTGCAGACACTCTAGTCAGGAAGAAGGCCAAAGTACTCCATATGCTGCTCTATTAGGCTTTAGTGCAACACAAAAAAACAAAAAGAGAGACCTAATGATCCACAGTAAAAACAATCCAAAGATAAAAACAACAGACTCTGGATGTGGATGTCCTGAAAGATGATTTTTATTCACTCTTCACAATAAAAATACAAATAAAAGTCTGAATTAGTAATACACGTATGATTGTCCCATACCAGGTGCTGCTGTTCTAGAGACAGTTATTTATTGTTCATTTTCATCTTTAGGGGATGGGAGGGGGTCAGTGATCACTGGGGGAGTGTGGGGGGGGGCATATTTTAATCTCTCCAGTGGTCATCTGGTCGGTTTGGGTACCTTTTCGGCCCTTATTCACTTTTAAAACAGGTCTCCATCCCTGGAACTATTCAAATCCAGAGTGAAAACCCACCTCTTCGAGAACGCATTTGTCTGTTAATGTTGCTATACAGTGCTGCGTATGCCTATCAGCGCTATAGAAATGTTAAATAGTAGTAGTAGCAGCAGTCTAATTTTGAACATCTAAATGAAGCCCTGGATGTCTTGAAAAGGTTTGATTATCCTTGCAAGACATCCAAGTGCTAAGCCCACCCAAACCATGCCTCTTACATAATCCTTAATATTTAGACGTCCTGGAGGGCGAATGCCCTACAGTACGTCTAAAAAATTAGTTTTGAAAATTGGCTCTTGGACATTTTGGCGATTAAAACGTCCAAGTGCCAGTTTATGTCTTTTTTTTTGGACACTTTTTTCTTTTGAAAATGAATCCCTTATATACTGTAGATGGCATAAGGGCTTTTGGGGTGGTAGACAGTTTTGGGGGGAGTTTTGGAGGGCTCACCTTACCCTAAAAGGGGGTTCTGGTGAGATATGTACCTTTATCTGAAGCTCATACTAGTGTCTCTTAGGATGCCTCACTGCCCTGTTGGGATATCTGCGTGGCCAATCCTTTAAGATGCTGGCCCCTCCCACATCCAAACGGGCTTGATTTGGACATTTTGAACATGGACATTTTTGCATTCAAAAATGACCAAAAAAGTTAGACGGCCTAAGGGCCAAGAAGTCCAAATAGGAAGTTAAAAAAAATTGGACTTCTAGTGGTTTTGAAAATGGATGTTACTCCTCCCTGACTTGTGGATGTGCTGCAGAAAATGTCCAAAGTCAGACTTAGATACATTATCGAAAATGTCCCTCTAAGACCTCGATGCTCTAAACTCACTGTGCCTTTAATAATCAACGCTAAACCAGATCTTACTGGTTTAGTGTCAAAGTATTTTACCTATCGATGCACACAATCGTTCACCATGGTCTTTTCCATGTTTTGTAGCAGCCTCTGACTCTTTATATAAATGTAGTACAATGAGGTCATTAGTATTAAAACAAGCACTCAGGGTGATGCTCTGACATCGCCAGGTGATGCACAAACTGAAGCGCCAACTTTTAATTCTCCAAAATTACCGACTGATCAGGGGGTGCCAGTACTGTTAAAAGTGCGTCAGCGTGTGTGCCTGGGGATGGGGATTGATGACTGCATGACATGAAAGTTCAAAACATAGGCAGACAACAGAATAATTTTTTCAATTGCCTAGTCGGTAATGAGGAATAATGGGAATTTATGCTCTGATGTCCTAAGTTTTGTCAAAAAACCCAGTCCTAAAAATCCATTTGTGGCTTTCGAGCAACAGACAGAGCCAATCAGGGCTGCTGAATATGTATATGTGTGTGTTAAAACCATGTTTCAAGCATATTAAAGTCGTGTCTTATGCACTTTTGTTGAAAACTGCCATTGGTTTGCTGGTAGTTACAGTTACAGTTAATTTATTTGATATACCACATTTCTTAACAATTATAGTGATATCAAGGCAGTTAACAAACAATAAAATATCTAATATTAGGTGCTAGGAAACTTCCCTATCTGTCCAACAGGCTCACAATCTAACTAAACACCTATATAAAAACTATATAACTATACGGTACATTTCAAAAGAGTAAAAATAAAAACAACACAAAAAAATGCATAATTTAGATCAAATAAATAGAAAAATGAAAATAGATGTGAAGGAAAAAAAAAATTAACAAAATCAGATTTAACAAAGGGCAATCTTATTGGACAGTAAGGAGGTCTCTGGAAAAGTCTCCCCTTAAAATAGTTCAGGACTTTATCTGACAGCAGTGCCTCAAAACGGCCGAAGAATATGACCTTCACCAACGACAAGGTGGAAAAAGGCAGGATCTGAAGAGACAGGTAGATCCCAGCAGAAGAGGCAGGCCACAGAACCCCAACCGACACTGGCTCAAGTCGGCCGCACATCATCCAAGCAGGCTCGACAAATTGAACCAAGCCGCCGAAGAGCCAAAGGAGGCAGCGGCGGCGATGGGCACGTCCAGCAAGAAGCACCATGATTCCCAACAGCAGAGGAACAGCGAACCACCTGCATCAGCGACGACAGGACTAAAAGACTCCAGAGGGAGAAAGCCATCAACACGACTGTCAAGACGCAGCACAGTTCCATCAGCAGCACAGGGGAGCCATGCCGGAGCCGAATGTCCACCATCCCCAACAAAGGAGGAGTCAAGGGGGCCCAATCCTGATCCATCCATTGGCACCGGCACCCTCCAACCACCACCGTGAATCCAGACAGTGGCAGCAGGTGGGAGCCCATTCGACCATTGGATAAGAGCCAACGGTCAGAACGTTTTAATGTGAAAATGTGAAAAATAAGATTGGATGCCCCAGACCTGAGGAACCAGGTTAAAAATAAATTAAATAAAACAAAAGAATAAAATATTTAAAGAAATATAAGCAAGGTGAAGGAAAAAAACACAAAAATTAAATAAGCAGATCGAGGGAGGCACCACAGCTAATGACTTAGTTCTCTGCCCCCTCCCTTCCCCTTCATCCAGTAGCATCGTCAATAAGGTATGCCTATGATTGACACTATGGCATAGCATTTCCTGATGCTGCAACGTAGCATTTCCTGGCACATGCACATATTTATGCTTCTTTCCATGGACTATTCTACACATGTGTCAGTCACCTTCTCCAACAAATGTGCGGATGGGATTTTTGTGGACCGCTGTGAACAATATTTATATGCAAGGTTCCTTGGATATTGCTTGTCATTTTGAAATCATTAAATTTACCGGCACTACAGCAACCGATAGGATTTTAATAGTGATTTTAGAGCATCTGGGCCTTAAGTCTTTGTTCTTTGGTTAAACTAAAGTGATATCTGTATTCCCATGACGCCATCTAGTGGAAAAACGTCTCAGAACAAAAATTTTTAAATCTTCAATGGAATGAAAGTACCTTATTCAACTAATAGTGCAGACTGTGTATCACGGTTAATACAGCCCCTGCTTTTATAATGTGAAGCTTAATCATTCTTTTAGTTTTACCAACATATAATTTATTGCATGGGCAAATAATAACTTATGACATTTTTCAATTAGATAAATGTTTTAATGTAAATCGTTTTTAAATCTATGGATCAATAAATTCCTTTATAAACAAATCATGTTTACATATTGAACAGCGGCCAGAAGCATGATGGCTATGAATCCAGATATATTCTGTGGTGGTTCTGGCAAAGTGTAGCCTGTGGCCTTGCTGCCCTGAGTAGGCTTGCACTTACTATTGGAAGCTAAACAGGGTTGGGCCTGGCTATTATCTAGATGGGAGACCACCTGGAAATGCCAGGTGTTGTAGGCCAATGTTTCTCAAGTCAGCCCTAGAGTACCCCCTTGCCAGCCAGGTTTTCAGGATATCCACAATGAATATGCATGAAATAAATTTGCGTATAATGGAGGCAGCTTATGCAGATTCATTGTGGATATCCTGAAAACTTGACTGGCAAGGGGTATTCCAGGACCAACTTGAGAAACACTGCTGTATGATGAGAGGCCCTACATTGAGCAGCAGCAACATAGTGGAGCCATGCACTGCATGAGAGAAGGCAATGACAAACCACCCCTGTACTCTGCCATGAAACATCACAGGGTGGCTTCCTCTCTGTACATGTTGCCTTGAGTCAGTGGTCAACTTGGTGGCATCATCCATCTGGTAAAGTAGATAGCACCAAAATAGAATATTGTTTCTAGTATGGGCAACAGTCAGTTTCTTGTTCCTAAACACACTGATGGCCTTCTAAGATGTGCCAATGTTTCTGGATAGATATCTTAATATTGTTAGACAAATGTGAGAACCTCAAGGTACACACAAGATCTGGAGATGATTTGGAATGATGTTCAGTAAGTAGTTGCTCATGATCAGTAGATAGTGCTTTAGAACATAAGCAGATAAGAATAGCCATACTGAATCAGACTAATGGGCCATGTAGCCCAGCATCCTATTTTCAACAGTGGCCATTCCAGGTCACAAGTACCTGGCAGAAGCCCAAATAGTAGCAACAAGCTACCAATTGCAGGGCAATCAATGGCTTCCAACATGTTTGTCTTAATGTAGCATTCTGAATAACCTCTGTTAAACATGTACCCATCTTGGCAGCTTGGCTTTTAAATTCAGAAAGGTCAGTGTATTATCTTCTCATAAGTAAAAATTGTGTGTATGGCAAGTTACATTTCAGAATCTTCTGATGAAAGCATTAGTAATGAAGATATGCATGTTTGTCTGTAGACTTTTCATAAATTGTGGCAATGAAGGAATACCTAGTTTTACAAATTTGGATCCCAGAAATGAGACTGTATTAGCATCATATGTTACAGAATGAGGTGAGAGAGCTTGAGGACAGGAGTTTCTGGAGAGTGTTGGAATTGAAAAAGAGCTTTCCACCTCTGCTTGCAGTGTTTACAGACTCCACCCCTCTCTCCCAGTATATCAGCCAGCTCTGTTACAGAATGAGGTGAGAGAGTTTGAGGATAGGAGTTTCTGGAGAGTGCTGGAATTGAAAGTCTTCCATCTCTGCCTGCAGTGTTTATAGACTTCACTCCCCTCATCAGCTAGCCATGCTACACAGTGAGTAAGTTATGGGGAAATGAAGGGGATATGTGCAAAAACTTGACGCATCCACGCCAGTTTCACCCTCTCTCTCTTCGGATGGGCTATCTCTGAGTCCTGACACCAGATCCCCTTCATCCCTGCCTGCAGATGTAAATATTCAAGTGGAGTCTGTACCTAATGGGTTGCAGGACAAACCTGAAATAGTGCAAAATCCAATTGTAGCATCTCAAAGGATTGATAACTATGCTATGTTTTGATACGGTTGAGATGGTTTCTACTCAAGATGTTCCTGAGGGTGATATTTCCTTAAAAGATATTTGGCGAGTTATCACCCAGACTGAGAATTTGCTTAAAGGGAAAGTAGTACAATTACCATATTTTTACGCATGTAACGCGCATACGTGTATAACGCGCCCACACGTATAGCGCTCTGGAACAAAGCATTTATGTAAAAAAATTTCCTTATAGCACGCCCTCGCGTATACCGCGCATGCTCATAAGTAACCCGCTGGACCGCTGATTAAATATTAAAATCTGCCAAATAAAAACTTCTGAATTGAAAAACTTAGTCTCAACTCTATCGTAGCGGGGCAATTTGAGTTCGACCGGGTGAATAGGGACGCTTACATTCATAAAGTTGGCCCACTGACCAAACCAGTAGAAGGATTAACAAAGACCCGGGATGAATGGAAAGACCGGTCGACTTCGGCCTACAGAACTAAGGGCTAAAGGAATAAATGTAATAGGGTGTCTTTGCTGCAAACTGGCGTATGTAGGTTTACTGCACCCCACAACTGTATATTATAACATCGTTTATGATGACCGCTTGTTATCAGAATACTTTTGGCGTACAGCAATGTTTTATTTCTACCAGTGTCACTGTGGTAAAGGTGAAAACAGTCATTGCTGTGAAAATATCCTTTAAAAGTGACTATGTAACCTGTACAAAAAATCGCCAAATGTATTCTAATAACAAGCGGTCCTCGTAGACGATACAGTTTGCAGCTAAGACTCCCTATTACAATTATTCCCTATACCTTTTAGATTAAATTTTATAGTTTATGAGAATGAACATGTGATTTCTGTTCTTGTTACTGAATTCATACTCACTGGGACTGGGAAGGGCCGGAATTATATATTTTGGGCCCGACCAGAGGGGGAAGAGAATCCGACAACCCGACGACTGAGGAGTAGTGGGAATCTGACGATTGGGACAGCAGAATTAAAATTTTGCAGTTAATTAAAAAACGAAAAAAAAATTTCTTCACTAAAAGTCGGGCGGCATTTAACATTACCCACATGGCAGGGGCGGCATTATCGGGGCGGCAAATGCCTTCTCTGCCGTATGGGTGTCGACGAATGTGGTATCAGCAATGTAAAAAAAATTGTATAACGCGCTCACGGATATTACGTGCATGGTTATTACGTGGTTTGTAAAATCGTGTATAGCGCACGCATTATATGCGTAAAAATACGGTATATACTTTTTCTAGTCAAGTTGTGTCTTCTATCTCTGTATTACAAGATGATGTTACCAAAATTAAATCTGCTAATGAGGAGATGCAAAATCAAGTGAAAGTATTTCAGTCAGTTAGTGCCCTGTATCGGTAGCATGGAATATTGCTACACCTTGGGTTTTGTCCAGTTACTAGTGACCTGGATTGGCCACCATGAGAACGGGCTACTGGACTTGATGGACCATTGGTCTGACCCAGTAAGGCTATTCTTATGTTCTTACCTTAACTGTGAAAGATTTTGTATTATAAATTGGAACAATTGGAAAATCATTTGCGTGTTATTAATCTACACTTTTTAAATTTCCCTTGTTCACCTTTGTTTTCAGCTGAAATATTGCTTAGAAAATATCTTAGCGAAATTTTAAAACTGGAAATATCTGTTTATTTATCTCTGTCAGCACTAGCAATGCCAACTAGAGGGACAGTGGATGTAGACCCAGCATTAGCAGTGGGGGAAATCACTGCATTCTTAGAGAACACTCAAGAAATAATTTCCACTAGTTCAACTTTGTGGGTAACTCTTGTCAGAGAGAGATAAACTGCTAGTTTTAAGGAATTACTTTAAATATTAAAAAGTTGGGTGGTTTTTGCCGGCAGTCAATTCAAATTTTTTCAGATGTAATGAGAGTCACTTAGGAACATAGGAAACAGTTCTTGGCCCTGAAATCCAGGGTTTTGGCTATTAGAGCAGCTTTTTTCCTGCATTTTCCCTGTGGATGTATTTTACATTATCAGGGTAAAAAATTTATATTTTTTGATCATTCTCATTTGGAGATATTTCTATTGGAACATGGGAAAAAAGGGTAATTAAAATCAGAAGGGATAAAAATAAAAGGAAATGGGTCTCAATGTTTATACTTACCCCCTGTTTTACTACGGTGCGCTAACTGAATTAGCACGCGCAACACGCTAACGTGTCCTTAAACTAAAATGCACGTGTTAGCATTTAGCGTGCGTTAATCGGTTAGCGCACCTTAGTAAAACAGGGCCTTATTGTGCTAACTGGATTTCTGTCAGGAATTATTTACTTTTAGTTTATCCTCGCAAATCTCTCCTTGAAGCGGACTTTAGAAATAGTTTTTTTCTTTTTGCAATATTTCTTGTAAAATATGTCTCAACAATGTTATTCCTATCTTGTAAATCTATACTTGATTTGCATAACTGAAATTACTACATTAAAAAAACATATTTTCACTGTATTGTCTGTAAAATCTAATTTTTTTAACAAAGGGATAATTTTTAGGAAGTTTCCTCAAATGAGCTATATATAAGTTTGCAATATTGGGAGGCATTGACACTCTTATGGCTGTACCTTTAAATTGTTGAACACATTTTTGTTTTTGTTTTTTTTAAAGTAATTTTTTATGAGAGCAATGGTAGCGAGAGCGACATTGAAGTGGTTGGGAACCCTTCACTCAGTTGTCCTGTCTTTGAGGGTGTTTTCCACAATGGCTAACATTTCTGTTTGGGGAATGTTTGTACATAGTAAATCAATATCCACAATAATGACAATGACAATGGCTGTGACATCTCCATCGAAGAATTCCAAAAGGTTAATCATATGTGTCTATATCATAGAAAACTGGACCTCCAGCCACCGCCTCAAACTAAATAAGAACAAAACCAAATTCCTTTGGCTAAGACCCTCGAATGACCCACGCTACACTTCAAGGATTACAGTAGATGATACAGACTTTCCATTAGAACTACAATACTAAGGGCTCCTTTTACTAAGGTGGGCTAGTGGTTTTAGCACGCGCTAAACGCTAACGCCTCCATAAAGCTTGTGTTAGCATTTTTCGTTTAGCGTGTGGTTTGCATATGCTAATCTTGAGGGTGCGCTAAAAATGTTAGCACACCTTAGTAAAAGGAGCCCTAAATCTTAAGAGTAGAAATTGATAACCACCTGTTTATACCTTCTCAGTATTATGCTTTATATGTATATACGAGAGGTGCTTGGGATTTAAAATTGGCTTTATTTAACTCAAATCAATAATAATAACAATAACTTTATTCTTTTATACCACCATAACCAAAAGTTCTAGGCTGTTTACACTAAAACGAGCTGGACAATCAGCGAAATACAATAATACAGTAAAAAAAATACAAATATTTGTAAAATAGAATTTCAATAATAAAACTCTCATTAAGTAATAAACTTATCGAACAAAGTAGTCTTAATTAATTTCTGAAAACAGCAATAGGATAACATAGCTTGCTGAATACATTTACCTAACTAAGATTGTTGCCTACCAGCTTAAAATGCTAGGTAACACAGATCAACAATCTTAATTAAGGTCAGATTAAAGAAATATATAGAAATTTACAATCTTTGTGTCTCAGTAAGATGTTATGTTTAATGTTTCCACACAGACAGTCCTATGTATTTACTCTAACCTACCCCCTGTTTCGTAAATGGACTTGAACTTTGCTAGTTGCTGTCAGACCTTTGGCAATGGAGAGTTAAGTAACTCAGGGTCACCAGGAGCCACTGCGAAAACTGAACCCAGGTTCTCAGCCCTCTCCTCTGACCATCAGGATACTCTTCCACTCCAAAGGCTTATGTATTTATCACCGCTCTTTAGACAACTTTGGCTTCTGTCCTGATTCTGGCCTTAGAAAGCCCTTGCATTATCCAGATAGTGCTTCTGAATACCTTTCTCAGCGGCATTTATCCACGGAGTAGGTGCTTTTTAAAAATCAACCCCCAAATATTTATTGACCATTCACTGAAGGCTATCAACAGAGTTTCAAAAGAATTAAAACAATACATAGAAACATAGAAATATGTCAGCAGATAAAGGCCAAAAATACATTCCATATAGAAAACCTTTTCAATATTTATAAGAACTATACTGCTAATGAAAATTTGGAGTTATTTATAATGTTTCTATTCCACACAGTCTGTTTCTAGGTGGATTACAGATGTGCATACATAGTTAACATGACAACACAATACAGTCTATACATGTCTAAAAATTACAGCATTGCTGGTTCTAGTGACACTGATTATTACACAACTGCTCAGTAGTATGGTACGGTTGTACTTCAGATCATAATAGTAATAGTAGTAGATCATCTTTAAACAAGAGTGTTTTTATTGAAACTTTGAATGTTTTCAGATCAGTTATCATTTGAATTTGCTCTGGAAGCATGTTCCACCACTGAGGCCCTCTAATATATAAAAATCAAGGCCCCCTTTTACCAAGCTGCATTAGGGTTTTTTTATTGCAGGCTGCAGCGGTAAAAGCTCTGACGCTCATAGAATTTCTAAGAGCGTCGGAGCTTTTATCACAGCGACCCACGATTTAAAAAAAAACCTCTAACGCAGCTTGATAAAAGGGGGCCCAAATTTCTACATTCCTCAAGGTGTATTTTGTAAAAAGAGTGCGTATCAAGGAGGTTAGAGCTTGATGACCCTAATGCCCGTGCAGGTTGATGGATATGTAGTATCGTTGCTAGGACGGGAGACATCCTGCCACTCAGAGCATTGAAGACAATAAGAGTTTTAATATGCAGCACTCTGTGCTTTACTACACCATTTTACTTCAACCTTCAAACCAGCTGGTTTAGTTACATCCACTTCAAATATCCAAAATCATTGAGACATAGATGAAACGTACGTCCGTGTGTACTTTCTCTGCCTAGGAGTTGGGTTATAAAGTAACCTTTTCAAATATAATTTTAAAAGCCATTTTTATAGTGCTCTCGACTATGTGCGGACATTTTTACAAATACAGTGGTGCCTCACACAACAAACTTAATTGGTTCCAGGAGCAAGTTTGTTATGCGAAAAGTTCGTTATGTGAAACGCGTTTTCCCATAACAATACATGTTAAAAAAAATAATTCGTTCTGCAGCATAAAATATGCTAAGATGACATAAAAAAAGATAAATTTGTCAAAATGGTGAAAATGGTGGTCTTGCTGAGGCCAAACTCTTTGACGAGGTCACACTGTTTTACCCCACATTCACTCCTTCTAATTATTTCCCGTTTCATTTCAACAGAAATCACCTTCCTGCTTTTTTTAGAAGCCATGATATATAAAAAATATTGAGTTTATCTTAAAAGGACGACTGTATACAGTGAGAGAGGGCAGTTAAGCGCAGTGACTAACGACTGCCTGCAGTGCCTGCGCGGAAGGATGCAATACATCGGCAGCTCGGGCGACTTCGTTGAGTGAAACGAAGTTCGTTGTGTGAAACGAAGTTCGTTGTGTGAAGTTCGTTGTGTGAATCAAGACATGAAGTTCGTTGTGCGAGGCGTTCGTTATGCGAGGCACCACTGTACCTCCAGATTTCATATATGGTGACCAAAGTTGCGCATGCAAATCTGTGTGCATTGCCGATCTGCACGTGGAACTTAATTGGTTAAAAGGCCTATCGAGTTTGGCACGTATCAACCAATTAATTTTTTTTTTTCAAGAGTTATGAGCTTTTTATTGCTCATTAATGGCACCTATCAAGCTACTAGATCGTCTGGGCATGCCGATCTAGGTACCTAACTTCAGGCGCTGTTTATAGAATCTGGACCATAGTGTGTGCTGATGTTCTTTAGCACACGCTAAGCTTTAGTAAAAAGGTTCCTAAGTGATTTTCCTATTTTATTTTCTCCTTCAATGATATTGGATTCAGTATATTGTAGACCAGTGTTTCTCAACTTCTTCAAGCCAAGTACCCCCTAAGCCTAACAAATAGCAACTAAGTACCCCTGCCCAAGCTCCGCCCCAGACCCACCCAAGCTCCGCCCCTGACCCCCACCCCCATAATAATAGTAGTAATTGTATCACAATTTCTTCCATCCATTTTTCATATACACACAATATAATCTTATTAATACATGATGGTAGCCACAAAATGTAAAAAACACAAAGCACACTGTGCACAAAGAAAATGCTAATTTTCATTTATTTATATTCATCTTTTTTTTCAAAGAGGTCAAGGCAGATGACTTTAAAATATGCAATCAGTAACAACTATAGAAAAATAGACAAATATAGAGCAAAATATAGACAGCAGATATAAATTCACAAAACTGACACATTTTGATCACTAAATTGAAAATAAAATTATTTTCCCTACCTTTGTTGTCTGGTGATTTCATGAGTCTCTGGTTCCATTCCCTTCTGATTGTGCATCCAATATTTATTTATTTTTGTCTTCTGCACGCTTCCTCTCCTCCGGACCCCATTCCCTTCTCCAACCAACATCTCTCTCTCTCTCTCTGTCCCTCCATGAGTCCAACTTTTCTTCCTCTCTCCTCCACCCATATTGGCAATATGTCTCCCTTTCTCTCTCTCTCACTGTTCATCTGTCTTGAGAGATCCAGGCATCTCTCCCACACCCTCTACTGCCAGATCCAACATTTCTCCTTCTCTCATCCTCCAGATCATGTTCAGCATTTTTCACCACTGCCTACCAGCCCCATGCCCATTTCTCTTTCTATCACCCCTTTCCAGCACAATGCCATATTTCTCCCTCCATCATTATGTCCGACATTCCTCCCCCCTTGCATCCCTTTCAATCTGCCCTCGCCACCATATCCAACATTTCTCCCTCTCATCCTTCTATTCCCCATGCATCTCTACCTCACTCCTTTCTCTCTATGCCCAATTTTCTTTTCTTCCTTTTCCCATGTGCACTCACACACTCATGCCCATCAGTTCTCCCTTTCTATTCTCTCCCTTCTGTGTCCCTTGTTCATGCCTGTTCCCTTTCTTCTGTGTCGAGTTCATGCCCTCCCCCCCTCCCTGCCTTCCAGCTGGATCCCAAAATTAAGTTGTATGCCGGGGAGCCCTACCTGCCCTCCCCCCTCCCCCAAAGCCGACCCATCCACAGAAGCTGCAGGCGCTACCAGAGATCCCGCCCATCCCCTGCTGAAGCCACTGCCAGGGATCCTTCCCTGTCTCCCTTCCTCCCTGCTCGCCTGCCACACCACCCCCCACCCCCGAAGCTGACCCTGTTACATTGTTGGAGCTGGACTCACTCCATCCTTCCCCAGCAGCAACTCCATGCAGGGATGGCATGTGCAGCAATTCACATGCTGCATGTGGCTGGCCCACAAGCCTTCCCTCTTACTTGCGTCGTAGAGAAGGTTCCAGGTCAGCTACACAGCATGTGAGTCGCTGCCTGTGTCCCTGCACAGAGTGCTGCTAGGGGAGGAGGGAGCCAATCCATCTCCAACAAAGTAACAGAATCAGCTTCAGGTGGGGGGTGGTACAGCAGGTGTGCAGACAGGCAAGGAGGGAGGGATCCCCAGCAGTGGCTTAAGCAGGGGCGGGTGGGCAGTGAGAGATCCCCAGCGGCAGCGGCCCAGCCATGTAGAAACATAGAAACATAGAAAAAGACGGCAGATAAGGGCCGCAGCCCATCTAGTCTGCCCACCCTAATGACCCTCCCCTATTTAACTCTGTGTAGAGATCCCACGTAACGATCCCATTTCTTCTTAACATCAGGCACGCTGCTTGGTTCGATCACCTGAAGTGGAAGTTTATTCCAGCGATCAACCACTCTTTCGGTGAAAAAGTATTTCCTGGTGTCGCCGTGCAATTTCCTGCCCCTGATTTTCCATGGATGTCCTCTTGTCGCCGTCGGACCTTTGAAAAAGAAGATATCTTCTTCTACCTCGATACGGCCCATGAGGTATTTGAACGTCTCGATCATGTCTCCCCTCTCTCTGCGTTCCTCGAGTGAGTATAGCCGTAATTTATCCAGCCGTTCCTCGTACGGGAGATCCTTGAGTCCCGAGACCATCCGGGTGGCCATTCGCTGGACTGACTCAAGCCTCAGTACATCCTTGCGGTAATGAGGCCTCCAGAATTGTACGCAGTACTCCAGATGGGGCCTCACCATGGATCTATACAACGGCATAATGACTTCAGGCTTACGGCTGACGAAACTCCTACGTATACATCCTATGATCTGCCTAGACTTAGATGAAGCCTGCTCCACTTGATTGGCAGTCTTCATGTCTTCACTGATGATTACCCCTAAGTCCCGTTCTGCAACAGTCCTTGCTAGGATTTCGCCATTTAGGGTGTAAGTCTCACATGGATTTTGACTGCCAAGGTGCATGACTTTGCATTTTTTGGCATTGAAACTCAGTTGCCAGGTCCTAGACCATTGCTCCAATAGGAGCAGGTCGTGTATCATATTGTCAGTTGTGCTCTTACCTATTATATTACATAGTTTGGCGTCATCGGCGAATAAAGTTATTTTACCCCGAAGCCCCGAAGCCAAGTCCCTTATAAAGATATTGAAAAGGATCAAGCCCAAGACCGAGCCCTGCGGCACTCCGCTGATCACTGCCGTTGTTACGGAGGAGGTGCCGTTCACCACCACCCTCTGAAGCTTACCACCAAGCCAGTCTCCAACCCATTTTGTCAAAGTGTCACCTAATCCTATAGAACTCATTTTGCACAACAACCTGCGGTGTGGGACACTATCAAATGCTTTGCTGAAGTCCAAGTATACAATGTCCAAGGACTCTCCAACATCGAGCTTCCCCGTCACCCAGTCAAAGAAACTGATTAAATTGGATTGGCAGGATTTCCCCTTGGTAAATCCATGTTGACGGGGATCCCGTAGATTCTCCACGTCCAGGATCTTATCTAATTGGTGTTTGATTAGAGTTTCCATTAGTTTGCTCACTATTGATATGAGACTCACTGGTCTGTAGTTCTCAGCCTCCATCCTGCAACCTTTTTTGTGGAGTGGAATGACGTTAGCCATTTTCCAGTCCAACGGGACTCTACCTTTACTAAGGGAGAGATTGAAGAGCGCGGATAGTGGTTCCGCCAGGACGTCCCTTAACTCCCTGAGCACCCTGGGGTGTAGGTTGTCTGGCCCCATTGCTTTGTTAACCTTGAGTTTTGACAGCTCACAGTAGACACTGCTTGTTGTAAACTTGAAATTACTAAACGGGTCTACTGAGCCATCCTTTTTCTGTAGCTGAGGGCCGAAACCTGGCGCCTCGCGGGTGAAGACCGAACAGAAGTATTTGTTTAACAATTCAGCTTTTTCCGAGTCAGTTTCTACATAGTTCCCGTCTGGTTTCCTAAGGCGTACTATACCGCTTGTGTTTCGGTTTCTGTCGCTAATATACCTGAAGAAGGATTTATCGCCCTTCTTGATGTTCTTTGCTAAAGTTTCCTCCATTCGGAATTTGGCCTCTCTAACTGCTGTTTTGACAGCTCTTGTCCTAGTCGAATAGACTTCTCGAGTCCTGAGATCCTGTATGTTTGTAAGAGATGAACGCTTTTTTCTTCTCTTTTATGAGGTCCGAGATCTCCGCAGAGAACCATTGTGGCTTATTGTTCCTGTGCCGTTTACTTACTGATTTTATATAGCGGTTGCTTGCCTCCTGAATGGTAGCTTTCAGAGTTGACCACAGTTCTTCTACGTTATCTGTTCCTGCTCAGTTTTGTAGCGCTTGATGGCTGAAATCCCCCATACCCTCAAAGTTGATGTTCTTGAAGCTAAGGACCTTGGTCAATGTGTTAGTTTTGGCGAAACCCTTACTGAGATTGAACCATACCATGTTGTGGTCACTGGAGGCCAACTTGTCGCCCACTGAGATCCCAGTGACACTTTCGCCATTGGTAAGTAATAGGTCCAGTATTGCCTGTTCCCTTGTTGGCTCCAATACCAGTTGCCTCAGTTTAGCTCCCTTCATAGAGTTCAATAGTCTCCTGCTGCTGCTGGATGCAGAGGAAAGTGTGTTCCAATCCACATCAGGCATATTGAAATCTCCTAATAACACTGTATCCCCATGTAAGGTGATATTCTCTATGTCACCGATTAATTCCATATCCAGGTCATCCTGTTGCCTTGGGGGCCTGTATATTATGCCAAGATACAGGCATTTGTCATTCCCCCTGGCCAAATTTATCCAAAGGGATTCCCCTGTGTACCTGATATCTGTGATTCTGGTGACTTTAATAACATCCTTAGTGTATATTGCTACACCTCCTCCCATTCTGCCCTCCCTGTCTTGGCGAAGTAGGTTGTATCCTGGAATGACCATGTCCCACCCGTGGGAGTCTGTGAGCCAGGTCTCAGATATCGCCACCACATCCAGGTCAGCGTTCCTCATTTCAGTCTCTAGTTCCAGGATCTTGTTGCCCAAACTGTGGGCGTTGACGTACATAGCCCTCCATGTAGTATGTTTGCTATGCCTCCCTGGGGCTGTTCCTGCTTGAGCTACATGGACCTTTTCAATACTAATTGTAGTTTGTGTACTTTCCCTAGACCCAGTATTACAATGTGTACCTGCCCCGGATTCGGAAGTGTGTGTACTCTGTGGGGGAATAACCGCTTGAGCTACTTTAATTCTTTTAGTACAGCTTGCAATGTGTGTACCCTCCCTAGATCCAGAATTACAATGTGAACCTACCCCAGACTTAGAATTGTGTGTACTCGCCCCATACTTAGAAATGTGTGTACTCGCCCCAGTCCCAGACCCAGAATTGCGGTGTTTGCCTACCTCAGTCTCAGAAAAGTATTGGCAACATAGCTCGTCAGATAGGTTGTTTGTGCTTGCACCCTCCCCCAACATACCTAGTTTAAAGCCTTGTGAAGTAGGCGGGACAGTCAGTGTCCAAGGACGTTCTTCCCTCTTCTAGTCAGGTGTAGCCCGTCTGGTCCCTGTAGTCCTAGTAGTGTCTCTCCATGTTGCAGGAACCCGAAGTTCATCTCCTTGCACCAATCTCGCAACCAGTCGTTAGCCCTCTGGATGCGATCCTCCCTGGCTCTGCCCTTGCCCCTTACAGGGAGGATCGAGGAGAAGACCACCTGTGCATCCATCCTCCTCAGCTTCTCACCCCGGGTTCTGAAGTCTGCCGGTATGCTATCCTGGGTGCTCCTGACAATGTCGTTTGTTCCGACGTGGATGAGAATCATGGGGAAGTGGTCCTGAGGCTTGATGAGTCTGTCCAGGCAAGCGGTTACATCCCGGATCCTGGCCCCTGGCAAACAGCAAACCTCTCTTGATTGCAAGTCTGGTCTGCAGATTGGTCCCTCGGTGCCCCTCAGTAGCGAATCTCCGATGACCACCACTCTGCGCTTCTTAGGGGTGGGTCGACCTGGTGTCTCTGGAACTGGAATGTACCCCCAACAAGTGTTGAGAATCACTGTTGTAGACTAGTCCTGAAAATGTTAACTGCTAATGTTACTGTTTTTGTAAGTATTGCCACAGGGTTGCCGGTTATTTTTTTTTAACATAACATATTTTTTTTAAAGTTGGCTATTATTTCCATTTTCTGTAAAGAGCTAGATTTTCTGTACACTTTTATTTGTTGCTTGATTAGTATTTTCAATAAAAAAATTAAAAATAATATCTGGTGTAACTTATGAGGTTCATAATCGAAATGAAAATATGTCTAAAAACCTGCCTAAATCTGCACTTGGATGACCTAATCGAAATGGGTTTTAGATGTATCTAGAGGCCGCTTAGGCCTTTTGACTGCTGCTGTGTGCCCTGAAAAGGAGCATTTTCGAGGAGTGGTTAGGGCGGGAGGTGGGCAGGATGTGGGCTGACCAAACTTAGTCATCCTGCAGCAATAATCGAAAGTGTAACGAGACTGCCTAGATGGAACCTATATGTTGTGACTCAGGCGATCTAAAAACAGGTCTAAGTGCCCAGAAGGTATCCAAAGAGACCAGATAACCACTGCAGACACAAAGTACAGACCTCCAAACAATACCCAGTGATCACTGACCCCCCCACCCCCCCATCCCCCCATCATAAAAAAAGCGGAATAAAAATGTACATACCTGCCTCCAGAACATCAGCACCTGGCATAGGAAAGCCTAGTAGAGCTGCACAGAGGTGGCTTAAGTAGTCTGGGGGATGGACTATTGAACTATAGGGAGGAGCACCCAGGCCCATAAGCCACTTTAACCACTGCATTCATGGTGAAAAATGTGAGTTCACCTAAAATTCCCAAACCCTATTGTACTGCCATATAGGTGCCACCTGCACCTATATGGGATGGTAGACAGGGCTATTGGGATGGTAGACAGGTGGGTATAGTAGGTTTTAGGGGCGTTTTGGGGGGCTCACCTTGACCTACAAGGGAGTTGTGGTGAGATGTTCATGTGGCACCCTTTTTGTGAAGTTCACAGCAGTGCCCTGTAAAGTGCACCACTACTCTGTTGCCATGTCTGGGTGGCCAGTCCATCACTTTGCTGGCCCCTCCCACGTCCAAAAGGTCTTTTTCTAGGCATTTTGGACTTGGACGATTTTTTGAACTAGAATGCAATATAAAGACAGACGACTTGGCAGTCTGGGCAATCAAACAGCTGGACGTATAATTAGATGATTCTCCAAAAAAAAGACGTATTTTTTGAGAATGGACTTTAGACGCAGCCGACTTTGGGCAACTAGCGCTCTAGGCCCAAAACAAACTTAGACTTTTTTTTTTATGCCACTCCACATATAGTATGTTTGACATGAGTTAGGTGGCCTGTTCTGAAAGTAGGTGCATATGTTAAAAAAGAGTTTTCATTAAATCCAACTCAGAAAACTGGGTAAGAAGCAGATGTTCAAAAGAATACCGTTTGATTAGGCTAGTTGTAGCCAGTCTAGCTTTTGAGTTAGTTCTCCCTCTAATGTACAAAAGGATTCTTGGTGGCTTTTCCTGATAGCGGTACCAGCCACTGAGAATCTTATGCAAATGCATTACAAAGAGCTCATTAGTATAAAAATGAGCACTCACTTCCGCCTTTGACACAATTGATCATTCCCTACTTCTTACACGACTAGAATCTATCAATATTTCTGGTACAGTTTTGCAATGGTTCTCTTCTTACTTTCAGGACCAAAACTATAAAGTCAGCTTCAATGACTCTGTCTCCTCCACTATTTACCAAAACTATGGAGTCCCTCAAGGCTCTATTCTTTCTCCCCTTCTTTTTAATATATTTCTGGCACCACTACTCACTCTGGCTCAATCTATAGGTTTCACCGTATTTACATATGCCGATGATATCCAATACTTCACCCCTTAAATCCTACATCCCCTGATGAAATAACTGAAATTAATCAAAAACTCAATAAAATCAGCCTCTGGCTTCGGCATAATAAACTTTCACTGAACATTCTTAAAACTACTAGTGTCCTTTTCTCGCCCTCTCCAGATGTAGAGAATGACACGGGGAAAAAAACTGTCCCCATCACTGCCCCGTCCCCTTCACCGCCCTGTCACCACCATTCTCTTCAACGCCCCGTCACCGTCACCGCCATCCCCTTCACCGCCCCGTCACTGTCACTGTCATACCATTCACCGCCCCGTCACTGTCCCCGCAGCATCCATATAAGCCTTAGTACTGCAATATTTAGCTTATTCCTTCCTTATAAATCAAAGTTCTGGCTACTGAACTAGAGAAAGAGATGTTCAGCTGGCAGGGCTTTTATAAATTTTTATCAACACAACTAATATACTACTTTATCCAAAAGAAAAATAAATAAATAAATATATATTTTTTTTCTACCTTTGGTTTCTGCTTTCCACATCTTCTCATTCAATTCCTTCCATCCACTGTGTGTCTTCTCTCTGCGTCTTCCATTTGCTGTTACTGTGCCTTTCCCTTCTCTCCCCCTCCCAATTAGTCTAGCACCCATCTTCTTCCCTCCGCTCCCCTATAGTCTGGCATCTGTCTTCTTCCCTTCCAGCGTCTTCTCCCCACTCTGTCTTCCACATTTCCCTTTAGGGTCTGTTCCTCTCTACCCTCCTTCAATGTCTGTTTCCACCACCACCCTTCCCTCCCTCCTTTACCATCTGTTCCTTTCTACCACCCTTCAGCTCCTCTCGCGCAGCCTATCTACCTCGCTCCCTCCCTCCCTCTTACTTTTGTGGCACGTTACAATGTAATTTGTGCAAGCCGCTGGAGCCTGCGAGCTTGGTCCCCAAACAATCTCGTTTCTGTATTCCTATTTTCCCCATTTCTAATATCTCCCCTATGCATCTGGCATTGCCCCTCCCCCCGTGTCCATATACTATCCCCATGGCATGTCCCCTTTATGTCTTTGTCCCTATGCCCCATGCACATAATTTCCCCTCTTTCTGTTACCTTCCTGTGCCCAGATTTCCCCTATCTTCCTCTTCCACATCAATGTGTCTCTTCTCTTCAACCCCATCTAGCTTCTTTCCCTCTTTCTTCCTCCCCCCTCCCCCCCGCTTCCAGCATCTGGCTCACTTGCCTGTCCTCCCCTTTCTTTCCTGTTGTGGGTTTCTTTCTTTTCCTCTTCATCCCCTTGGCCCAGAATCTCTTTCCCTTTCACTCCCTCCTTCCTAGTGTGAGCTGGGAACACGCGTGGTCCAGCAGCCCCCTCCCTCCTGATTGCAGCGTTCCGTCAGCTCCCTCCCTCCACCTCACCTTATATGCAGAGTTTGCCAGCTTTCTTTTTCGCCCAGCCGCACACGCGGCTGCTCAGTTGTTCAATCTTCTGCTCTGACACAACCGGAAACAGGAAGTTGCAGCAGAGGAGAAGATTGAACAACTCGAGCAGCCGTGTGTGCGCGGCTTTTTGAAAGCGTTGCGACTGGGCGAAAAAGAAAGCCAGCAAACTCTGCATATAAGGTGAAGTGGAGGGAGGGAGCTGGCTGAATGCTGCGATCGGGCGGGTGGGGGCTGCTGGACCGCGCGATCCTTGATTGCCTCACTGTGGAGACAAAACCATTCACCGCTCCAGGGGCAGTGAATGGCCTTGTCCCCGTCCCCGTAGCGACTACTATTTTTTTCTTTCCCCATTTCGGCGGGTTACCCGCGGCTACTCGCAGCTAGCCGCAGGTAACAACCACCGTGTCATTCTCTATCCAGACGATCATTTATGTCTACCTATCTGTATCGACTCCTCTCCAATTCAAACAGATAGTAAAGTTAAACTTCTCAGAGTCATTCTAGACAAAGACCTCACCTTTCATCAACAAGTTAGTGCAGTTATGCAGAAATGTTTTCATAAGCTTAGGCTCATCCATTCTATCTCTTCTTTTCTTGATACCTCCTCAATTAACATCCTGATTCACTCCCTAGTAATTTCAACTATAGATTACTGTAATGCCCTTTATCAAGGTATAACCCAGAAAGAAATCCGTCGTCTACAACTATTGCAAAACTACTGTTACATTAATCTCTCATGCAAAAAAAATTGACCATGTCACTCCTCTCCTCCGCAAAGCACATTGGCTACTTATTACTCATCGTCTCTCCTATAAAATACTCCTCTTCACTTTTAAAACAAAAAACTCTAACCAACTGGCATTCATAGATAAACTTTTGATCCCTTATTCATTATCCAGGACCCTCCGATCAAATAATCAAAATTTACTCTCCATACCATCAATACAGGAACTATTTTACGATACTACTCGCAAATCCATCTTTTCAGTTACCGCCCTCTCTCTGTGGAATGCCCTTCCATTAGATGTTCGATTAGAGAACTCGCTTGAAAAATTTAAAGCCAAACTTAAAACTTTCCTTTTTAAGGATGCCTTTATTCCTTAGTATTAGCTTCAGCCTCTTAATTCCTTGATTCATGTGAAGCTTTGAAACATCTAATATTTTTTGAAATGATTCCCCTCCTAATGTTTTTGCCACTCTCCATTTATCTTCCTTTTTTATTAATTTTACTTCGATGTATTGTAAACAACCTTTCCCTCCCTTACTTTCCCCCATTTCATGTACGTTAATCCGAATTCGTCTAGTATTTTTAATATTTGATAAAATATTGTTTTTATTTACCTATTTTAATTGTCCCATATAATCTTTTTATATTGTACACCGTCTAGACACTTGTTTTCATAGCGGTATATCAAAAATAAAGAAACTTGCAACTTGAATGCACAGCAAGGAACACCCACATCTTAGCGTGCAAACTCTTCTGTCAGGCTGAAACTGTCGGTAGCTTCAGTAGAAGCATTTTACTTGAATTTAGGACCTGTTTTTATATGTGTTTTTTGTTCGTGTTTTGTTTGTGCCTAACAGCTGAATTCTTATCATAGGTGTGGGACACACATGTATACAAAACACACACAACAGCCGCATCCAAATCACAATTAAATTCAAAAAGGAATTCTGAACTTGTTTTTGAGTGTGTGTGTGTGTCCTATTTGCTGCTTACTGGACCTCTGTGAGCACAGCCTTGCACAGTACTGGTCCTGCGCACAAGAGCTGTGCCTAATGCTTAGCTCTTGTGTGCCAGTACCAAGCACAGTTCCTCCCCCTTCCACTGTGGTACTCAGCGCATATAATTTGCATGCTATTTGTGCTGAGCATTGCCAGAAAAATGAAACTTGCTCCCAACCCGATGTTTTCCACCAGGTTGCCAGAGCTCTGTGCACCTGGCCCTGTATCCTTTTCACTGGTAGGCTCCTTTGTATCTCATTTTTTAGCCTATGTTTTAGTCTCTCCTTACTGGCTTGGAATTAAGGAATGCCCAGTCTCCCCTGCCAGACACCCCCACCCTGTAAATTAGCCCCCCCGACTCCACTCCTACTGGCAATGTTTGCAGGGGTGGGTGGGGGGTTCTGGCAGGAGGGATTGGGCATCCCTCCTGCTGGTAGTCTTCAAGGGGGGGGAGGGGGGTGCCATGGCCGCTAAACTTATCACAGCAGGGAGATCCCTTGCTGCAATAAGCTCAGCGGCAACACCTGACCTACATTTCAAGCGCCTACAGTGGGCCTAGGGAGGTGCGTAGAGCCGTCTAGGCCCTCCTAAGGTCACCTAAGGCCACTTCCAGGTGAAGCCACACCCACGCCTAGCCTTAAGCAAGCTTAGGCGGGCCTATGCATCTCTCTTGTCTTCTGGAAGCGTCTACAATGTAGGCAGGCCTGCCTGTCCCAATTGGCTGGTTTGGCAGCAGTAGGCCGCCTTCAATTGGGATGCCATTTATAGAATTTGCCCCTAAATGCTAAGAAGCCCATTGCTATAAAATTGATTTCTTAGCATTTAGCATACTCTAATTCTGTTAGGACACGCTAAGCTTTAGTAAAAGGGCACCAAACAACTGATCTGAGAGTCAAATAGCTGTAATTCAACCCAGCAAACTTCCACAGATTATAGACAGGTACTGAACAGCTGCATATTGCCATCCTCACCTAAACACTGTAGAGTTGCTTACACTCCCTTATTTCTCACCTGGCTTGCTGCAACTGTCTCCGTTCAATGATACAAGCACCTTTATCCTTACCCCTCCCTCAATGTGCATGGCTAACTATGGCATCCAGGCCGCCCGCCCTCCCAGCTCTTCCTCAGTGCTCTGAGAAACTGCTTTTCCCTGCAGTGCTAAGCATGGTGTTGCAGCCTCCTATTGTCCTATGCCTATTTTTTTAATCCCATTCACCTCCTCCTCCAGGCCTGACATGTCTAACTCGCTCACTCCTCCTTCCGTAGTGCTGGTGTCTCTTTCTTTTCTTTGTGCTCGAACAGCTCAGGGACAAGACTTTGAATTGTTCTGTACGCTATAGATAACAAAGATGTGGAGGGGCATTTTTGATAGGACGCCTAAGTCTGAGTTTGGACGTCTTGGGAAAGACATCCAGAAATCCACTAGAGAAAACGTCCATTGTCAAAACAGCAAGACGTTTATCTTTATTTTTTGAGAATGACCTATGTAGACATTTTGGTTCTTAGTACGTCTATCTTTTTTGGCCATTCTCAAATATAAAGATGTTCCACATGAAAAACGCACAAAAGCAATCTTTTCAGATGATCAATCAGTCAGCATTCTTAGCAAACTGTTCTCAGACAACTAAGTATTCCTGTATAGCAGAAGGGCTCTCTAAGGATTACTGCAGAGAAGTCCTAACTACAGATATCAATATAACTTGCTTAGATTGTCCAATGAACCCTCCAAAACCCACCCAAAACTTACTGTACCCACCCAAAACTTATTGTACACCACAACAATAGCCCTTATGCCTGCAGATGTCATCTTTATGTAGGTACAGTAGGTTTTGGAGGGCTCACTATACAATATAAGCAAGTTATAGTGACATCTGCCTAGGGCTTTTAATGTAACGTGTATACAGTAACCCTTAGAGAGCCCCTCTACTCTGCTGTGGAGATGTATGAGGAGGTGCTGAAAAGTTCTCAGCCCAACCAACTTCCTAAATCTGTTATTATTTTGTCACTGTAGCTGAAAAGAGTGTTAGTTTAGTGTTGCAAAGTGCCAAATTGCAAATTCTAATGAAATAAACAAAAATAACACTCTTCTCTGCTACAGTGGTAAAATAACATCAGATTTAGGAAGTTGGTTAGGCTGAGAACTTTTCAGCACCTCCTCATATGTGAGTCATGTGAATCTGTCATACACGCTGGAAAATACTGGTGTTTTTTTCACATCTTTGGGTGGTGAGAGGGAGTCGGTAACTACTAGGTGGGGGGGGGGGGGTCATGTTTTAATCTCTCCAGTGGTCATCTAGTCATTTTGGATATATTTTTTTTTAGCATTTAGCTGCTTTTAAAACAGGTATAGCTCCAAACATCTAAAAAAAAAAACAAACCAGGATGTTTTGTTAAAGATTTGATTATGCCTGCCGAGCGTCCAAGTCCTAAGGCCGCCCAAAACATGCCTCTAACAGACCCTCTTAAGATTTGGATGCACTAAAGACAAAACGATCAGAAAGATGTCTAGAAAGTCTGTTCTGTGAATGCCCACTTGGATGTTTTGACTAGTAAGACGTCCAAGTGCTTGAACGTCTATCTTTTTTTGAAAATGAGCCCCATAGTCTTCAAGCATCTTCTGATCAAGAACAGTGCAAAGACATTAGGCATTTTGAGCAAACTGGAAATGCTCTGTTTTTTAAAATTTGATCTTTTTATTGAAATTATATTTTTGTCATATGTACATATAATACTCAGAGAAACAAAACACGCCCACATTAATGGGAAGAACAACATTGCAGAAAAATAACAATAGCAAAAAGAATACTGGAAATTATCCAGGCACAGACCCTGGCATTCTTTCTGACCACATTAAACCTCACCTATACCTGACTTCCTGAAAATAATTTATCTTCTCTATCAATAAGTAATTGTTCAAGCTGTGCTGGATCATAAAATGCATGACTAGCCTCAGGAAATTTTATTGGGTACAGTATTTGTAGGGAAATCACAAAAGTAAACTAGCTCCTACTGCAAGAGCCTGTGGCTTTAACTGAAGAAATAACTTTTGACGTAATTGAGTTGGGTGAACCACATGCATTTTTATACCACAAACAGGAAATTTATTTTTAAAAAATATGGAAATGCTCTAGACTTTGTTTCCATCATCTTGGAAATAGTGTCTCTTTCTAGGTAGGGACTTTTTTGAATTCTCACCATTTTTGTCCCCCACAACTCCACTGGAAGGGCATTCCAGGCATCTACCATTTTTTCAGTGGAAAAAGTTCTGATGTTGCTTTTAAAGTTTACCTCCTTGTAGCTTCATTTCAAGCCATCTAGTTTCTATAGTGTCCCTGTTTTAGAAAAAGATTTGTTTGTTCATTAATATCTTCCAAGCATTTTTATGTCTGTATTATATCACCCCTCTCTCACCATTTCTCATGAATAAATTAAAGAGCCCAAGTTTTTATTTTATTTATTTAGGGTCCCTTTACTAAGCTGCGATAAAAAGTAACCTTAGCAAGCCCTTGAACAGGCCACACGCTAAGGTTATTTTTACCACAGACAATTTTCTTTTTTTAAACTATTTTTATTAATGGCCATTAGTGCACAGCCATTAAAAAATTACTTCATCATGGCAGGAAGTTTGGAAAAATATGTTTAGATCTTGTCGCTCTGTGGTGTTCTTCAATCTCTGTTCTTCCTTAAGCATAGAGCACACTGGACTCCAATTAAGGTAGCTAAGATTTCAAATGGACTCTCTACCATGTGTTGGTCTTGTAACTCACAGGAAGGCACTCTAACTCATATGATCTAAGACTTTTCACATCTATTAGTCTATTGGAGCAAAGTCTGGGAAACCATTTTCACAATCTTGAATATACAAGAGCCCTTAAGTTTGTGCATTATCATACTGGGTCATCTAGGCCTACTGCACACACTGCCTGATCATAATGCGAGGCTGCTTAACGTCTTGCTAATTTTGGCCTTTACAAATATCTGACATTATTGGAAAGACCTATCTAAGGTGAATTATATTAATTGGTGGAATACGTTATGCCTTACAGTAAAATATGAAAGTGTCATAGCAGAAAGGGACAAGTCTATGAGCTCATTTATCAGAATCTGGGGTCCAGTCAACTCTTATTGCAATACATAATTTGAGGTTTAGGGGTGGTAGACTCAAGAGCAATGTAAGGTAATTCTTCTTTACAGAGAGGGTGGTGGATGCCTGGAATGCGCTCCCAAGAGAGGTGGTGGGGATTAAAATGGTGATGGAGTTCAAAAAAGCGTGGGATGAACACAGAGGATCTTTAATCAGAAAATAATAGTAAATATTGAAGAACTAAGGCCAGGACTGGGCAGACTTGCACGGTCTGTATATGGCCATTTGGGGGAGGATGGGCTGGGGAGGGCTTCAATGGCTGGGAGGGTGTAGATGGACTAGAGTGAGTTTTGACAGAGGCTTAAGTAGTTGGAACCTAAGAACAGTACCGGGCAGAGCTTTGGATTCTTGCCCTGAAATAGCTATGAAGAAAAAGAAAAAAACCAACAACAAAATTTTAGATTAAATCAGGTTGGGCAGACTAGATGGACCATTCGGGTCTTTATCTACCGTTATCTACCATGTTACTATGTAGACTGATGGCATTGTTATTGTGCTAGGATATAGATATCTACAACAGAACTTATGGATTATATCATGGCTCGCTATCCATATTTATATAGGGGTATAACTCCGGTGTTTCTCTGTGCTTTGAATATTGTATATGGTTATGGCTGCAGGTTGTGCTGACACTCTCTTTTTAGATAGGCAGGGGTCAGCTTGTTGTATTTCATAGATAATATTTTATGATTCTTTGGTTTATACAACTTGTCTGTATCTTCCCTTGTTAACATGTATTGTATTTTTGTATTTTATTAAATCAATAAAAATCTTTGAACTGGAAAAAATTACTTCATGAGTACCGTACATTAAATAGATTGTCAGTTTGCCAGGGCAGACAAAGAAAAATGATTGAGTACCTGAATAAATTCATATAAACCGTTCTGAGATCCCCTGGGAGAAAGGTATAGAAAACTGAATAAATAAATATGCCCCCCCCCCCTTTTTACATAACCATGAAAGTGGTTTCTAGCACAGACCGGCGCATTGAATGCTCAGCGTTGCTCCCGACACTCATAGAGTTCCTACGAGTGTCGGGAGCAGCACAGAGCATTCAATGTATTGGCCTGCGCTAAAAACCATGTTCGCGGTTTTATAAAAGGGGGGGGGGGGTAAATGAGCACTTACTGTTACACATTTTGTAGGTAGTGAGGACTCATGCAGTACTCTTGTGTGCTGTTTACTACTACTACTATTAATTATTTCTACAGCGCTACCAGACGTACGCAGCGCTGACATGCCACTCTCCCCAAAAATATAAATATTTTTCAGGGCATGGATTAGCTGCACTAATTTGTCAGTTACAACAGAAGGCCTGAGCACATCCTGATAGTTTATTTAAAACTTACTATACTGCTCACACCGACAAGCAGAATGGAGCAGTGTACAAGCTAAATCACAATAAAAATAAAAAAGGAACTCCAGTTTAGATAGGATAATTGCACAGGAGATGGAAAATAGAAAATTAGCAAGATGGGGAAGGGAGGAAGGGGTGCAAATTAAAACAAGAGGAGAAACCGATTGCTAAGTCAAGGTAGTGAGGACTAAGCCCATCCAAAAATCTAGGAATCAACCTGTACAGCTGTATGCTTTAGTACAGTGTTTCTCAACACGCGGTACTTGTAGGGGTACGCGAGCCAGTTGTGAGGAGTATGTGGCACTGGTCTCCTGCCCCTCTTCCTCCAGCGGCATGTCCCCCTCCGCCAAAGATCCTTAATGTCCACGTGCTCGGGAAGGTCCTGTCAGCTCCACCCACTGTAACACATTTGCATCAGAGGGGCGGTACCAACATGGCCTCACAAGCGATAGACTCGAAGGCTCTATGCCAGTTAAGCTAGCGCTAGTGCCACAGTCTAGGCAACACCAAGTTAAATCCAGCGATAAAGAGCCCTCCATCTTCTGCCACCCTCCTGCTGCCTGTCAGGGAGTCCGGAATCTATACAAAGCCCAGCACTGGCGCTAGCTTAATTGATACAGATCCTTCAAGTCTATAGCTCGTGAGGCCCTGTCTGGCGCAAATTTATTAAAGTGACTGGGCCTTCCTGAGCACATGGACATGAAGGCTCTTCTTCGAAGTTAGTGCTTCTGTCAGGCCCTGTGTAGAATCCAGATTCCAGGTCAGGCAGTGGTAGGGCGGCAGAAGGAAGAAGGTAAGAGGAGGTGAAACGCTTGATTTGCTGGGGGGAGGAGAGAGGAAGTGATATTTGAATGAGGGATGTGGGACATGGTAAGGCTGGATGGTTGGCTGGATGGATGTGGAGAAATGCTGGACATGGATGGAGGAGGAGGAGAGAAGGGATATGCTTCTTATGGGATGGAGAGGAAGGGAAGAAAGAGGAGGAAATGGACTTGGATGGAGGAGAAGAAAGGGGAACTGAAGAGAAAGGGAAGATATGCACAATTGTTGAAGAGGAAAAGAAGAAAGAGGAAGAAGGTGAACAGGGATAAATTGAATGGAAGGAAATAGAGAAGAGATGCAAATGGCTGGAAGAGAAAAGGAAGAGGGGAGAAGATGCATGTGGATGGAGGAAGGGAGGGGCATGAACTTGGGACACAGAAGGGAAGGAGGGAATAGAAAGGAAGAATTGTTGGTCATGATTATGTGAGTGAGAGGGAAAGAGACGGTGCACATAGGAAAAGAAGAAGATTGTTGGGCATAGAGAGAAAAGAGTGAGGTAGAGATGCATGAGGAAGAGAAGAATGAGAGGGAGAAATGTTGGATATGGTCATGGAGAGGGAACAGTGGGACAAATTGAAAGGAATGCAAGGGGGAGGAATGTTGGACATAGTGGTAGAGGAAATGGAGGGAGAGATGTGGCATGTGGTGGAAAGGGGTGATAGAAGGAGAAATGTTGGGCATGGGGCTGGTTGGCAGTGATGAAAGATGATGCACATGATCCGAGGGGATGAGAGAGGGAAAAATGTTGGATGTGGCAGTAGAGAGGATAGGAAGATGCACCATGGCTCTCGCTCTCTCTCTTTCCCTACACCCTTTGTAGCAAGGGAGGGAATGAGAGAAAGGCAGATGGACAATGAGAGAGAGAGAGAGGCATGTTGCCAATGGGGGTGGAGGAGAGAGGAAGTAAAGATGGATTCATGGAGGGACAGAGAGAGATGTTGGTTGGGTGAAGGGAATGAGGTCCCGGAGGAGAGAAAGCGTGCAGGAGGCATAAAGAAAGAAATGTTGGATGCACAGTCAGAAGAAAGTGCAACCACAGACTAATAAAATCACCGGACAACGAAGGTAGGGAAAATGATTTTTTTTTCAACTTAGTGATCAAAATATGTCAGTTTTGAGAATTTATATCTGTGGCTATATTTTGTACTATTTTTTTTTGTAGCTGTTCCTGAGGTGACATTGTATATTTTAAAGTCATCTGCTTTGACCTCTTTGAAAAAAAAAATGAATATAAATGATAATTAATATTTTCTCTGTGTACAGTGTGCTTTGTATTTTTTAATTTTGTGGTTACCATTATGTATTGTTAATAAGATTATATTGTGTGTATATGAAAAATGAATGGAAGAAATTGCATTAGCCAAATTTAAGGGAAATTTAAAGACTTATCTCTTCCAGGATGCATATGACTCTTAAACAGATCTTAAATATAGTCAGATTTCTTTGATAATTCTAACTGCCTCCCTTTCCCATTGTGGTCTCCCTTTTTTGTATTCTTTTCTTTAAATTTTTAGTTCTCCCACCTTTTCTACCTGTTTCTGTTAGTCAAATGTTTATTCAGTGGAAATCTGTCAAATTATGTCTCCTTCCTTTTAATATAACTTGTAAAACGCTTAGAAATCTTGATTTGCGTTTAATCAAAATTTTAATCAAATTGAAACTACTATTATTATGGTAATGGGGTCAGAGGCAGAACTTGGGTGGGTCTGGGGTGGAGCTTGGGCAGGGTACTCGGTTGATATTTGTTAGACTTAGGGGGTACTTGGCTTGAAGAAGTTGAGAAATACTGCTTTAGTATATAACCAGCACACCACTTTAAGCTGATTTAGGGACATACTAGCACCTAATGCAGCTTAGTAAAAGGTCCTCTTATTAAGTTAAAATATTTATAGGCTATGAGGCTCATAATCGAAATGGGAATACCTCTAAAATCCCACCAAAATCTGCACTTGGACGATCAAAAAGACAGGTCATCCAAGTGTCGATAATTGAAATGGGTTTTAGACGTATCTAAAAACAGCTTAGGCCTTTTCAGTGCTGCTGTACGCCCAGAGCTGAAAGGGTAATTTTAGGAAGAATGATGAGGGCAGGGTTTGGGCGGGAAATGGGCTGACCTCAACTTAGTCGTACTGCAAGTATAACCGCCTAGACGGAACTTGTGCGCAGTGACTTAGGTGATTTAAAAACAGGTCTAAGTGCCCAGAAGGTATCCAAAGTGACCAGATAACCATTGCAGACACAAAGTACAGATCCTCATACACTCCCCCAGTGATCACTGACCCCCCCCCCATACCATATAAATCAGAATAAAAACGTACATACCTGCCTCCAGAACATCAGCACCTGGCATAGGAAAGCCTAGTAGAGCTGCACAGAAGTGGCTTAAGTAGTCTGGGAGGTGGGCTAGTAAACCATAGAGAGGAGGACCCAAGCCCATAAGCCACTCTAACCACTGCATTCATGGTGAAACATGTGCGCCCCCAAAACCTCACAAAACCACGCCGGCCTGCCCCGGAAGCTGCCTGTCTGCTGTGATTTCTAGTTCCGGTGTAGGCAAGACTTGAAGAGAGGCAGCTTTTGGAGCAAGCCAGCGGCAGCAGGCTTATCTCTCTGCTGCTGCTGGCTGTCTGAAGATTCAATTACAGCAGCTGGCCTGAGGAAGAGGTAGGCGGGGGAGTTGGGAGCTAAAGAATAGCATCAGAGGAGGGAGGGGAAGGGCTAAACAGCATGGAAGGGGATAGAGAAATAACATGGAGGGGGGAGGGAGCTGTAGAAACAGCATGGAGGGGGAGGGAGAAATACCATGGATGGAGGGAAAAAGGGAGGGAAGGGGCTGGAGAAACAGCATGAAGGAAAGAAGGGAGGGCTGGAGAAGCATTATTGAAAGGAGTCTAGAGAAAAGAGCATGGAGTAGGATAATGCTGGATGGGAGGGGAGAGACAGAAACAGCAGGAGAGGAGGTTGGAAGGAGAGAGAGGGGCACCCACGGGGGAGGGGGATTGGAAGGAAAGAAAGAAAGAAGCACCCACAGGAGAGGGGTTGGAAGGAAAGAGAGAGAGAGGAAGAGAAACACCGGTGGAAGAGGAGGGTTGGAGGAAAGGAGAGAGAAGCACTAAAAGGGTACAGAGGATAGGAAGGGGGACCAAGTAAATGGGTGGAGTGTGGACGGGGATATATGTCCTCTTTTTTTGTCTTCACAAATATGGTAACCGTAATCAATACCATTCTGAATGTCTTCTCCCAGAGATAGAAGTACCCAGGAGCAGAGTCTGTACCTCTTCAGTACCCCAGCAGTTTTGTCCTTAGTCAAAATATATGTTGCTTGCATGCCTTCTGATGTTAGCTCAAGACTGAACAGCTAATCCTCTCAACTCCTCTTCTGAATAGCTCTTCTTTTCTACTTTATGCTGCTTTTGCCATGCTAATTCTTCTATTAATCCACAAATGGTATCCAAGTAACATGAACTGGCACAGAGGAGCAGCTGGACACAGTCTCATTGGGCACAGCAATAGACTAAAATGGCCAACAGAAACTTTTAATCCATGACTGACGCATTGGTTCCATTGAAACATTAGTGTTAAGCACTTGGATCTTTAATCCAACTCCCTGTATTTGTGGGTAATAGCTATTACCTTAATTGGCATGAAATTTACCTGGACATGTGCTAATCTAGGGAACATTAAGAACATAAGAATAGCCTTACTGAGTCAGACCAATGGTCCATCAAGCCCAGTAACCCCTTCTCACGGTGGCCAATCCAGGTCACTAGTACCTGGCCAAAACCCAAAGTGTAGCAATATTCCATGCTACCAATACAGGGCAAGCAGTGGCTTCCCCCATGTCTTTCTCAATAACAGACTATGAAATTTTTCTCCAGGAACTTATCCAAACCTTTCTTAAAACCAGCTATGAAAAATTTCCTCCTATTGGTTTTAAAAGTATTTCCCTGGAACTTCATTGAGTGTCCCCTAGTCTTTGTAATTTTTGATGAAGCGAAAAATCTATCCACTTGTACCCGTTCTACTCCATTCAGGATTTTGAAAACTTCAATCATATCTCCCCTCAGCCGTCTCTTTTCCAAGCTAAAGAGCCCTAACCATTTTAGTCTTTCCTCATACGAGAAGAGTTCCATCCCCTTTACCATCTTGGTCGCTCTTCTTTGAACCTTTTCTAGAGTCACTATATCTTTCTTGAAATAAGGAGACCAGAATTGAAAACAACCGCAATACTCCAAATGAGGTTGCACGATGGAGCGATACAGGGGCATTATGACATTCTTAGTCTTGTTAACTCATGTTTTAGTGCACATCATTTGACAGCTAAAATACTTGTTATGTTCATGAGCTTCACAAAATACACGCTAAAATGTATATTAAATGCATGCTAAGATTGACATGCTCTATCACTGTAAGAGTTCCCTAGTGAGTTCCCATTGGGTGAGGCAGATTAAAATTGCATCAACCATTTTATGTATTTGATGGAGCCTGAAGGTGCAGGGGGAGAACCACTACTCACTCGAAGGGAATTCTATAAAATGGGTGCTGGAAAAGATAGACACTAACCTTCCAATCTCCCATGGTCGACAGCACTACTAGAAATTCAATATCGGCACCATATGTGGCAACTGGCATTGAATTTCAATTCCAGTCTATCTTTAGCTGACCGAGACATAGCTAGCTAGGCTAATATGCAGCAACTGGCCAGCTAAGTTTTTAACAGCTAAAGATAGATCACCCTTTTATGCGGCTGTATCTGGCTACTGAAGTTAGCTGGCAAGCAACTAAATATTGGTAGTGACATAGACATATATTCAGCAAGAGACAGACAGTTATCTTCCGCTGACTATCACCAGATAGCCAGCAATGTGCTAGTTAGCCAGCCAGGAGCTATTCTCAGCCAGCTAAATAGCGCCTAAGACTCTGATTGGCTTGGATAGCTAAGGCCCCTCCCATAGGATCTGAACCAATTGGAATCTTAGGCCCCTCCTAGTGCAACCCAGGATGCACCAGTAAGAGGGCCTAAGGCCCTGATTCGCCCAGGTGCCATTCAGAGTCTTAGGCCCCACCCAGTGCATTCCAGGATGCACCAGGAAGGGGAAAGCCCATCATTTTGAAGAGGCAGGCCTGCCAGCAGGAGGGAGTGGGCTTCCCTCTTGCTGAAGTTCTACGATGAGGTACCGGAGGGGAGGTGTGTGCTTGAGCTTGGGGATTCTGAGCTGACTCCCCCAACCCACCAGACCTGCTTCTTTTGGGTATTTGTTTGTGGGGTGGTGAGAGGGGGGCCTTCATATTGAAGGGAGTGGGGAGGTCCAAATGGCCTGGATGCATTACAAAGGGCTGGGTTGCCAAGGCAGGAGGGGGCCATCACCCTTATTGGGGGGTGGCTATCATCATCAGGGAATTGCCGCGGTTGTCAGCAGCTGTATTCAGAGGGGTGCAGCTGTTGGCAGCTGTCATCGGTGGAGCCTGTGGCTGTCGGCAGGGGGACTGTCATGGCTTTTTTAAAAATGGGAATAGGTATTGTGCGTGTGTAATATATGCACAACACCTGTGCCCATTAAAAGAAAAGAAAAAAAAAATTTTCTGCCCCGAACAGCTGAGAAGCAGGAAGCTGCTTCAAAGCTTTCCCTGATGCTCAGCTATTTGGACTTCCCCTTCTGGTTCTGCGCATATGTGAAAGTCACTTTTTCAGCGACTGGTGGGGCGGAATTACGGTTGACTTCTGTGAAACTAATTTGCATTCAAAGTCGATCACCGTTTTAAAACTGGACAAGGGATTGGACTACAGCGACCTACTGGTTTTAGCGACCATTTTTAGTGCATCCAGACCTTAGACACACCTCGGTGAAGGTGTGATTAAAAAATAAGCCCACAGCTCCAACTGTACTGATCAACATAGGGCAACTTAAATGGGTACAGTACCTTCTTGGAAGACACTTGTGAGAGATATTTACAGTAGGTAGGTAAATACACAACTCTACTTCATCACTCCAACACTTTTCTATTCATTCTGAACACATTTTCTTTTTAGTATGTATGGATGCAATACTTTTGTTCAGCTCCTTTGGAAGATATCTCTCTTCCTAACTCACAGCTGTGTTTGCTGTACCAACACTTCACTAGATGGATAGAATGATTTTCCCTCGGTGAAACCTCCAGTTCATCCTGGATCATTGGATCCAGGCTTGCACCAATGATCTGCCTTCCACTTGAGAGCTGTTCTGCCTTACCTGTGTAGTTGAAAGGGTACCATTTTCATAGGATCTGTAGCTTCAAAGAATCTCTTTTGCTACTTGGGATCTAGCTAAGTGCTTGGGGCCTGGGTTGGCCACTGTTGGAAACAGTCTGTCCCAGTATGGCAATTCTTATGTTCTTTCTTCCCTACTTAGAGCTCAGTCACAATTTGGTATCCAATCCTAAGGCTTTTATCCCTCCTTGCAGCTTCTAGAGCAGTTCCACCCTTGCAAGGACAAAATATAGAGAACTCATTTCCAAGTACAAGGGCTTAATAACACTTAGATCACGTTTCATTGGATTTCTGAGTGGTGAGAAGGCTGACATGGAAACAGGATTATATTTGATAACAGATGAGGTAAGGAAACTCCTCTCTTATACTCTTGGTTAGCTCTGAATTTGCCTTTCAGCATGATTATAAGGCTATTGATTCAGTGGGCTGGATCCAAAAATATGTTATTCCAAAGAAGGATTGTCTTGCTATTCTTTGCGATGTGATATTTGAAGCTCCTCAAGACCTTGAGCAAGTCACTTAACCCTCCAATGCCTCAGGTAAATACTTGGATCATAAACTTGCCAGGGACAGGAAAGTGCCTACTGAATTTGAATGAAGCTGTAAGTTAAATAACAACTGTAGCTGAAAAGCTGTGAGCTAAATAATAACCTGTGAGGGAATCTATGGGACCGTTGGATGATCAAGGAGTGAAAGGGGTGCTCAGGAAGGATAAGGCCATAGCGGAAAGACTGAATGAAGGAGGAATGCTGAGGCTCCTTATGATGAGAAAAACATCATGTAGAAAATCTAGTCCATTTTTGGTGATAGCATTGTCTAGTGATGAGCTTTCTAGAAGCCTCTAAAACATCTCTTACAGACTGAGAAAACTGAAGAGGAGTTATGTTGAGACGTACCAAGCTGTCAGGTGTAGAGACTGCAGGTTGGGGTGCCATTCAGAGTCTTAGAACCCACCCAGTGCATTCCAGGATGCACCAGGAAGGGGAAAGTCCACCATTTTGAAGAGGCAGGTCTGCCAGCAGGAGGGAGTAGGCTTCCCTCTTGCTGGAGTTCTACGATGAAGTACCGGAGATCCTTGACTCTGTGTAAGCAGAGAAGGAAAAACTGGGAGAAGGTATGGCTCCCTGCTGCTGAGTTGAAGTAGAAGGGAGTACCAAGGTTGTTTCGGCCACCGAGGAGCAATCAGAATCATGGTGGCATGATCATTCTTCAACTTGACCAGAGTCTTGAGAATGAGAGGGAATGGAGGGAATGCATAGAGGAAGAGATTCGTCTATTCCAGAAGAAAAGCATCTGCCTCGAGGCGATGAGGAGAGTATATCCTGGAGCAGAACTGAGGCAGTTTGTAGTTGTGGGGAGCCGCAAAGAGGTCTATCTGAGGCGGTCCCCACTGTGAAAAAATGTGATGAAGAGGCGAAGAATGGAGTGTCCATTCGTGAGGTTGCAGTAGACGACTCACGTTGTCTGCCAAGCAATTCTTTGCCCCTTGAATGTAGACAGCTTTGAGGAAAGTGTTGTGGTAGATTGCCCAGTCCCAAACCTCCAGAGTTTCTTGACAAAGGGAGGCAGACCCTGTCCCTCCCTGTTTATTGACATAACACATGGCGACTTGGTTGTCCGTCCGAATGAGGACTACTTTGTCGTGAAGCAGATGTTGAAAAGCATGGAGAGCTTTGAGGATCGCTCTGAGTTCTAACTGATTGATATGACACTGACGATCCGTACTGGTCCAGAGGCCTTGAGTACGGAGACCATCGAGATGAGCGCCCCAAGCGTAGGTTGAAGAGTCTGTCGTGAGGACCTTCTGATGAGGGGGCATTTGAAAAAGCAAACCTCTGGAAAGATTGGAAGAGAGCATCCACCAACGGAGAGACTGCTTCAAAGAAGGAGTGACTGTGATGTGTCGAGAAAGAGGATCGCAAACCTGAGTCCATTGGGATGCCAGGGTCCACTGAGGAATTCTGAGGTGAAGTCTGGCAAAAGGAGTCATGTGTACTGTGGAGGCCATGTGACCTAGGAGTACCATCTTGTGTCTCGCTGAGATGGAAGATCGGGAATGACAGAGTTGAAGTAGAGCTTTCAGACGTTGCTGTGGAAGGAATGCTCTGAGTTGGACAGTGTCCAGAACAGCTCCAATGAATTGTAGATTCTGTGAGGGTTGAAGCTGAGATTTGGGAAAATTGATCTCGAATCCCAAACTTTGTAGGAACCAGGTAGGCTGTTGGGTCGCTACAATAACCCCTTGAGACGTGGAATCCTTGATGAGCTAGTCGTCAAGGTAGGGAAACACCTGAAGACCATGATTCCTTAGAGCTGCTGCTACCACTACCAGGCACTTGGTGAACACTCTGGGAGACGAGGCCAGGCCGAATGGTAGCACTCTGTATTGATAATGCAGATTCCCCACCCGAAATTTGAAGTACTGACAGGAGGCCGGATGAATGGGGATATGAGTGTAGGCTTCCTTGAGTTCCAGAGAGCATAACCAGTCATTCTGCTCGAGAAGGGGATAAAGGAATGCCAGGTACAACATTTGAAACTTTTCTATGACTAGAAATTTGTTGAGAGCCCTGAGATCCAAAATGGGTCGCAGATCACCCGTCTTCTTCGGAACAAGGAAGTAATGGGAGTAAAAAACCCTGTTTTGCTGCTCCAAGGGAACCGGTTCGATGCCATCGAGACGAAGCAGAGCTTGAGCTTCCTGAAGAAGAAGGGCAGTCTGTGATGGATTGGAAGGATACTCTCTTGGAGGAAGCTCTGGTGGAACCTGAGTGAAATGAAGAGACTATCCTTCTCTGAGGATGGTAAGCACCCAGAGGTCGAAGGTGATTGACATCCATCGGTCGTAAAAATGATGGAGACGACCTCCTATGGGGGGAAATGAGACAGAGTCAGAACGGTGGAGGTTATGCTCTGTTTGAAACAGTCAAAAAGGCTGAGAAGCCTTAGGTGCAGCAGAAGGTTGGGATTTTTGCTGCTTCTGAGGTTGCTGTTTCTTAAGAGGAGGGCGAGTGTAAGGAGCCGGCTTTGGAGCATAACGCCGTTGATAAATAAGAGTAGGGCATGCAGGCTTGGCAGGAGCTGGCTTTGGCTTAGGTCTTACAATTGAAACAAAAGATTTTTCATGGTCAGACAATTTCTTAGTGGCTGCCTCGATAAATTCATCAAATAGGTCATTGCCCTTATAAGGAATGTTAGCTAAGTGGTCTTGAAGATTAGGGTCCATGTCAATGGTACGAAGCCAGGCAAGACGATGCATAGCCACAGAGCAAGCAGCTGCTCTAGCAGACAACTCGAATGCATCATAAGATGACTGGAGGAGATGCAACTGGAGTTGAGACAAAGAAGCAATAACCTCTTGAAATTCAAAGTGCATTTGAGTATCCAGATAATGCAAGAACTTCGGCAATAAAGAAATAAGAAATTCAAAATAAGTGATGAATTGAAAATTATAATTGAGGACTTTAGAGGACATCATAGCATTTTGATAGATGCGACGTCCGAATTTGTCCATAATTTTCCCTTCCCTTCCAGGAGGAACGGTGGCATAAACCTTGGAAGGATGGACTCGACAAGGAGGGATTGATGAGATAACTGTGAGTTGTCAAATCCTTTGCGATGCACAGTTTTATATCTAGAGTCCAATTTGCCTGGAACAGCTGGTATGGAAAAAGGTGTTTCCATGCATCGACCAAAAGTCTGATTCAAAAGCTTATGAAGTTGAAGCTTAAGAGACTTTGCCGGAGGTTGAGGAAGATGCATGACTTCTAGATACTCCTTAGAGTATTTTGAGCCAGTATCTAATTGAAGATCCAAGTCCACAGCCATCTGACGAAGGAAAGACGAGAAAGATAGCTGATCTGCCAATGCTTTGCTTCGAGAAGGACTCGAGGACATCGAGGCAGCCTGAGTCGAAGATGAAGCTTCGGCATCAAAGGAACCTGGTGACTTGGACGAGGCAATCGAAACCGGAATATCCTCGAGGTCCGGCATCGGAGACCTCGAACGAGGAGTCGGTGGTCTGTCGAGGTTGGAGTAGATCAAGGCTTAGAGGAAGATGGTCTGTCTTGAGAAGAAGAACTATGCCTGGAAGGATGCCTCGATGAAGGCCTCAAACGTTGGTGAGAACTGTGTCTGGAACCAGATCTCGAGGATCGAGGAGACTTTGCCTCAGAGACGAGAGCAGCCGATGCCATCGGATGAATAGGACTAGATGTTGTAGATCGAAACCCCAGAGGCTTGGTGGAGGAACCTTGATGCACTCCCAAAGACTCTGCTCCTTGTATAGAGTGTGAGGATTCCCGTCAAGGCACTCGCAAAGAATCTGCTCCTTGCTTCACGTGCTTGGATGCCAGACCAGACACTCGCAGAGACTCTGCTCCCTGCAAAGAGTGTGTAAGTTCAGACTGGGGCAAAGGAAGCGGCTCGACCTCGCGGGAGTCTGCTGAATGCCTAGGCTGGATAAGAGGAAGCAGTTTGGGTCCTATGTTAGCAAGGAACTGAATAAACTGCTTCTCTAACATGGTCTGGAAAGAAGCCGGCAAGGATGGATCCGTGTCTGAAACCGGACCACCTGCTTTGGTTGTAGGTACCTTCGAGGTAGTGTGAGTGTGCTTCGACCTGGGAGTCTTAGACACTTTAACCACCACCAGTGGAACCAACTGCTGAGCTATCTGACCTGAGGAAACAGGGGAAGATACAGCAGAGGACGTCGAAGCAAGAGCCGCTGCAAACGACGAAGGTCTGATGAGGCTCAAGGTGGAAGCAGTAGGCGTAGAAGGGGCCTCAGCAGGAGTCGAGACTGAAGACGCCTTTGAAGTCGAGGGATCAGTAGAAGACTCCATCTCGAAGAGCTTGTCCACCAAAATACAACGACGCTTGAAAGCACGAGGCTGAAGTGTTTGGCAAGGCAGGCACGACCTAGGATGATGTTTCGACCCAAGGCACTTGAGGCAGCATCCGTGAGGGTCCTTAAGAGAGATCGCGCACTGACACTTGCTACACTTCTTGAAGCCTGTGGCAGGCCGGGACATAGAAGGAAAAATAGCCGCCGCAAGATCGAAGCCTTCGGGCTGCGGCCAAGTGGCCTGTCCCGAAAAACGAATGGAAGAAGAAAAAAAATTTTTTTTTTTTACTAAAAATAAAAGAAATAAAATAAGAACAGCGATTCGTGAGAAACAAATACAAACTGCGGTTCAGAGAAGGCACAAAGGAACGAAGTTAAATGCAGAGAGTCAAAGACAGACTTCTCGGCTCCACAGAAAACTGAGAACTGAGGAGACACGCCCTGTGCTGGGTGGGAAGGCACTTGCGCATGCGCAGTGCGGGCTACTCGAAACTTCGATTTTCTTCAAGCAAGTCTGCTTGTGAGGCGTCCGCATCCGGGCTCCGTCGATGACATCACCCATATGTGAGAATACCTGCCTGCTTGTCCTGGGATAAAAATTTTATCTGCCAATCTCCCAGTATTGGAAGCTCAATCTCCCAGTCTTGGAAGATGCTCCTCCAATTTCTCTTTTAGAGCCCTCCTCTATTAACATTTTAATTCATTCTCTGGTCACCACACTTCTCGATTATTGTAATGCCCTATATCAAGGCATAAAGCAAAAAGAGCTTCAAAAGTTGCAGATAATACAAATACCGCTGTTAAACTTTTGACAAAAGCTACAAAATTTGATCATGTAACTCCACTTTTATATGTTGCACATTGGCTGCCAATCTCACATCGATTGACATATAAAATTCTTCTTCTTACATTCAAATCCATGCAAGAACATTCTCCAGCATTCATAGATAGATTACTACTTCCAGATAACCCTTCACGAGTACTTCGTTCTGGTCAACAAAATCTTCTTGTTCCTTCAGAATGCCACCTCACCTATGACACTACTTGTAACTCCATATTCACTGTAGCAGCTCCTACTTTATGAAATGCTCTTCCCATCTATCTCCGTCATGAAACCTCTTTAGTTAGATTCAAATCATACCTCAAAACTTTTCTTTTACTATAATATCATTCCCCCCCACACACTTTTTTACAAAACTACTGCAATTTTTAGCACCAGCCACAGTAGTAATAGCTTTTATGCTCATGAGCGTCAGAGCTGTTACCACTATGGCCGACGCTAAAAATACTCTACCGTTTTGTAAAAGGGGAGGGAGGGTGTTAAGCTTAGAATTAATTTTTTTAAATTCATTTTCCCTAATAATTCACCTTTGTTTAATTTTCTATTATGATAATGTATTTCTTTCCTTTAATTCCATTTGGGTTTTCCATACCTTCACTTGTCAGTCTTTGTCTTGTCACACCAAATTGTTTTTAATCTAAAATATTTTTAAATTGTAAACCACTCTGATATCTGGTGTGCGGTATATCACGATCTAAATAAACCTGGGGGGGGGGGGGCAAAGTCTGTGCCCTAGACCTCTCTACGGCTCCTGCCTCCCCTACCTACTTCCTCCCTGCCACTCTCATTTTAAACCTTCGGGCAGTGGCAACAAGTGAGCCTGCTGCCATCAGCCTGCCCTGGAAGTCTTCATTTTGCAGCAACTGGACGCTGTAGAATGAAGACTTCAGAGGCAGGCCAATGGCAGCAGGCTCACTCATTGCTGCTGCCTGAAAATTTAAGATGAGAGCAGCTGGGGAGGAGGTAGGTAGGGGTGGCAAGAGAGTCATCTCCTCTGACCGACCGTCAATCTTTGGGGGACCATGCACCTGTGGTCATCCCCGTTCTGACACCCATGCCTACATTTACCCCCTCTTCTATTAAACTACGCTAGCAGTTTTTAGCGCAGAGAGCCATGCTGAATGGCCTGCGCTGCTCCCGATGCTCATAGGAACTCAATGAGTGTTGGGAGCAGCATGAGCCATTCAGCACAGCTCTCTGCGCTAGAAACTGCTATCACAGTTTCGTAGAAGAGGGGGTTAGTATGCGATCCTGGCAAAACTAACACAGAACACTTTAGTACATCCCATGTTAGATCATTTTTCTGCAGTAGGTGTACATCAGCGCCTAGTGCAGCTAAGTGAAAGGGCCCCTTAGATTGTAAGACCACTAGGAAAAGGAAAAATACCCACTTTGGAAAAAGTAGTGAGCTAAATGCATACATTAATATTAATCAACTTGTAGTTTAAGTAGCTGAACAGGACGTACGTTGATAGGGCTAGTCTCAGTTAGGGCGTGACAATTCTTATGTTCTCTTTCCATCATTTTTCTCTGTATGTCTTATTATGTATTGTCTTTGTTTTCATTTTGTGAATTTTAATATGTCTATTCCCTAAATTTTATTGTTGTAAAACATGTGGAGGAGCATAATAAAAAAAAAAAGTCTAAGTCCCCTTTTGGCCTAGGGCTCCGTCGATGACATTAGCCATATGTGAGAATAGGCTGCCAGCTTGTCCTGGGATAAATATTGTATCTTGCAACCTGACCGGGGAGAATTCAGGCTAATACAATAAGGATAGCCATACTAGGTAAGGCAAATGGTTCATCTAGCCCAGTATCTTGATTCCAAAAGTGGCCAATCCAGGTCACAAGTACCTGGCAGGATTCCAGAACCAGGGAATTGAACTTGTTGCTGTTTTCTTGGTACTCTGTAACTTTATTCAAAAGAATAGCGACCAAGATGATAAAGGGGATGGAACTCCTCTCATATGAGAAAAGACTAAAAAGATTAGGGCTCTTCAGCTTGGAAAAGAGACAGCTGAGGGGGGATATGATTGAAGTCTACAAAATCCTGAGTGGAGTAGAACGGGTACAAGTGGATCGATTTTTCACTCTGTCAAAAATTACAAAGACTAGGGGACACTCAATGAAGTTACAGGGAAATACTTTTAAAACCAATAGGAGGAAATATTTTTTTCACTTAGAGAATAGTTAAGCTCTGGACCGCATTACAAGAAGTTGTGGTAAGAGCAGATAGCGTAGCTGGTTTTCCTGAAGGAAAAGTCCATAATTACATTACATTACGGACTTCTATTCCGCCTATACCTTGCAGTTCAAGGTGGATTACAAAAGAGCTAACTGGACATTTCCAGTGAAGTTACAACAGTTTTGGGGTTTTTTTGGTTACAAGGGAGGAGAGGTAGCTGGATTAATTCCGGAAGAACTTGCAAATTGGATATTAAATTGACTGTACGTTACTGTGTGATATAACAAATAGATTATAGTTAGAGTACAAATAAGATTACGTTACATTTCAGGGATCTGAATACTTGGTTGGTGTTTTGGGGAGGAAGAAATTATTTAAGTGGAGGTTTTGGGGGAGAATTTATCTAGGAGGAGGGGGAAGGGTTGGGTTAAGATATCTGGATAAATTTTTTAAAAAGTAGGGTTTTGATTTCTTTTCGAAAAGTTTTGAAGTCGCCTGTTGCCGTCAACAGGTTGGAGATGGAGTGGTTAAGTTTTGCTGCTTGTGTCGCCAGAAGGTTATCAAACATCTTTTTGCGCTGAGTGCCCTTGAATCTGTTACTGGCAAAAACAGGGGGAAGCCACTGCTTGTCCTGGATTGGTAGCATGGAATATTGCTATCCTTGGGTTTGGCTAGGTACTAGTGACCTGGATTGGCCACTGTGAGAATGGGCTACTAGGCTTGATGGACCATTGGTCTGACCCAGTAAGGCTATTCTTATGTTTTATGTTATTTTATTATTTCTTTTTAATTAATTTATGTATTACTTTGGCAATACATGCAAAAAATCTCAGGCCATTACAGTTCTCCATCTGAGATTTGTTTTCTCATTTGATTACCTTTTAGTATTAGTCTTCTGTGCAACCACCTTAGTTATAGAAATTGTTCCTTTTAAAAAAACACACAAAAGTATGGGTGAACCAAGAACTTTCTTGCACCACAAGTGTAGATTTCAACCTGAATGTGAAAGGATTACTTTCCTTCATGATGAAAGTACTGGAATGGCATAAAGCACAACTTTATTTTCCTTCTACATACATGTGTAAGAACTGGTTCTGATTTTACTAGTTGCTTGCTTTCAGTGTGTTTCTAGTACAACTTTGTCCCATGAAGCACTGAGTTTACTTACTTTTAAAAGCCACTTGCTGTGAAAATTGAGAATATAAGTTACTTGGCAACAAACTTTCCAGCCTGTTCTGATTTTGAACTGTTTTAACATAATTTCCTCAGTATTTTGGTAGAATGCACACCGTCTCAGAACATGCTTGCAAATCAGATGTAGAAACAGCTCAAATAGATTTCAGATGTTTAATGTTTCCACACCATGTTCATAATAAATTATGTCTAAAATGTTTAAATGACTAAGTCAAGAGATAAATCCTATTTTACAAGGTAGGAGTTATAAGTAATATATTTCTGAATATGTTTAGGCGGTCATAGATTTTGCATCCTTCACCATTTTACCAAATAATCAGGATTCCCTGATGGCCAACTGATTGAAACTTTCACTCATTCACTGCACCATCACTGCTCCTCACATGTCCCATCTCAATAAACCACCTGAACTACAGACCATGGAACCCAAACTGTAGTCTATTGTATTGCAGCACATCGTAAGCATCAAGATATATGGAGCTAATAGTCTGCATTTCCTTTCTAATCTTGCTATTGAATGGCCCTAGAACTGCTTTTCCTGTCTTTGCATTTGTTTAAAGGGACAGAGGCCAATGCAGAAGGCTACTATGAGCTTAACTGTGATTACCATGGGTTAGACATGCATGTTACTGCCCTAACAATGGGGCAAGGGACTGAACTCAGAAAACATTGGGCGGACACAGCATTAAAATGGATGGCAATCAGGAGCAGCATAGGATTGGTTGAGAGGATTTCATGCCCTTTTGGAATAGAAGAGGTAACAGTACTGTGTGCATGGCAAACAAAAAAGAATGTTGCAGTACACACAGCTGTAGCTTGTCCTGTGCATACATATTAGCCTTCCAAAAATTTAAACTTGCAATTACATGCCAACAGCTGCAGATGAGTGCTAGCATTTTCATTCTCTTCAGACATGCACACAATATGCTTGTTATATAATTGTCTGTGGAGGTCAATGCAGAAAGCCATGCCCATATGGCTAAACATGTGGCTTCTACAGTGAGCTTAAAACTGCCATGCAGTAAGCTAATTCTATGTAAATTTTATGCATGTAGAAGTTGCACACTAATTGGGGGATGCCTGCCAGACATATGCACAGGCTTTCCCTGCTTATTCTGCAAATTCAGTGCTAAGTGTAGGTTACTGTATATAGATTTGTATATCTTCTACTATAGGGCAAGTACTAAAACAACAGCCCAAAAGAGATTATTTAAAAGGTAAGCAATTCTTATAAATTCAGTATAGAAGAGCTTCCCAAATTGTAGGTCAGGTCCCAAATGGGCTCACAAAACTCACATTTGGGGGTAACCACTTGGGCTCTCCATAGATGTGTCATTATTCTGCATCTCCAAGGGGTCACACAGTTTTATTTGGCTGCAATCATAGGGTCGCACTGTACTAAGTAATAGAGTGCTGCATTAGGAAGAGCTGATAAGTAACTATCAATTGAAAATACTGAAATTGTCTGTTTACATTATTTTTGCACTTACTGTACTTTAAACAAAACATAATGAGCAGTAAGCGCAAAGGCTATACACTGTTGGGAACTGTTACCACACTGAAATATTCTATACTATTGTTTAGTGCAGAAGGAGCCTACCATATAAAAGAATGCAGGCACATACAGTACTTTTCTTTATGGGAGTAGAGGAGTAGCCTAATATTTTCAAAAGGCTAGAAACTGGAAAGCTGAGGTGCAAATTCTATAGAAGCACCTTAGCCTTGAGCAAATCATTTAACCCAAGGTAATGGCAAACCACTCCTATTATCATGCCAAGAAAACCACAGGGGCTCACAAGGAATCTCTGACCAAAGAGCACATCTGGATTTGGACTTTTCTTTATAGAACACTGGTGTAAATCCAAGCACCAACAAGGGGCTGCTGAAATGTTCTCAGCCCAACCAAAGTTGGGGCAGTCTCCATTAAGGTCCAGTGATTTTCCACTTTTTTAATTGTCAAAAAAATACAGAATTAAAAAAATAATCGCTGGACTATCCACTCCCCCCCCCCCTTTTTTTTTTTTTTTTAAAAAATTAAGCCTTGCTAGAGGTTTCTCTACTATGGCCTGGAGAGCTAAATGCTCCAACACTCATAAAATTCCTATGAGCATCAGAACATTTAGCACCCCCAGACCATGGTGGAAACCATTACCAAGGCTTAGTAAAAGAGGACCTAAGTGTATAGCCCTCAATGGAGACTGCCTCAACTTTGTTGGTTGGGCTTAGAAGTTTTTAGTGGCCCCTAGTAAGTGCAACAGGTACCAACATTACTAACAGTAATCAGGACTCCCATATAACATACAATGTACAATCTTTGTCCCCACCCATGCTTTGCCTCCTTTTCAATTACACTGTACAAGCAGGTATTTGTAGAAGAATACATGTGCACATACACACTAGCATTCTAAATATTTATGCACATAATGCATACATAAATGTTAACTCCCCCCCCCCACACACACACACACAGTTGTAGAATTGCTCCCTTAATGCTTCCAGTGTACCTAGTAATGGCCATGACAAAACATGGTTAAGTCCCATACCCTAAATGCAATGTACAGTACTTGCCCGTTCTCCTCCCTCATGCAGTTATCAGTGGTGTTTTGTTTTTTAAATCATGGACCCTCAATAACTTAAGTGCGCTTAAGCATGCTCCTTAGTTCTACTTCTGGAGTCTTTAAAAGGTAAAGTTCCATTTTAAGTTTCCGTTTTTGAACAGAAATAGTTGCATATTTTTTTAAACAAAACTTCATGAGGCTCATTTTATATGACCTTTAAAATATATCATTTTGTACAATACAAATAAGAGAAAAATGATATACAAATATTTAATGTGTCCATCAACTTTTTATTCAAACTAATTACAAATGATTTATTTTTGCATGTTCTAGTTACATTAAAATGAACAATTTTTTTATTATAAATTAGACATGATCTTGTAGCAATAGCTTCTATTCCATGAGTATTGTAACTGAAAAATAAAACATTTGATCAAAAACAAAGCTATTTTAAAATGATCCAGTGCCAACCACTTCTTGATGCATGCATGACCTGACAGTTATTTTGCTTTGAGACCAAAACTGGACAGCACACAAAGCTGACAAATGTCTTTAGCAATGCAAGCCTGCCCTGTGCACATCAATTCTCTCATAATATTATTCTGTTATGGTAAAAATCTGAAGCATGATAAGCAGTTGCTTAACTTTGTATAAAAATTGTAATCAAAATAATTTTTACACTTCCCATTTCTGAAATTGATGGTTCCAAGGTAGTAGGGGTGTGACAGTTGTTTCCCCATCCCACCCTCCCTGAAGTTGAAGTCTACTGCAGACAGGTACAAAGTCCCCTTTATGTTATGCAAAAACAGACTTACAAATACCAGAATGCAGCCAGTTAAAGGATAGATGTTCTTCTACACCTAATGACCCAGAGCCACTTAAAACCTCAATTCCTACCTTCCCTATCATCCTCCTCCCCCTCCCCCCCTGAAAAAATCCAGCCCGTAATTTCTACTATAAAATACATATTAGAACACAAGCTATGTGTGTTATCTGGAAAAAAAAACTAAAGAGATAAGCAACATAATAAAACTCAAGTGTAAAGTCCAAACTTTGCATGCATTTCTTTCCAAAGACCCCAATTGTCCAGAAGCACCAACCCTCCCATGTAACCTGTACAAGTCAAACTCACCTCACTTGTTTTTCCCATGGTGAATTATTCCCAAAGATAGCAAAAATTACTTTTATGAACAGAGTACAAAATTAACCAAACATAGAATAAGCGACATAAAAAGTTTAAAATTAAAGAGAACACTAGTTTTTATACACATTTATATAAATTTTAGTCCTCAGCTACCAGAGGGAAATAGGTCTGTCTTATAAAGCTGGAATACAAAGAAAATAAAAGATTAAATAAAAGCTACTGTATTTACAGAAATTTTTACTGGAAGTTCATTCAAGTGTCCATAATGTCCCTTTTTTTTAAAAAGTCATTCACTTCTTCTTAGCCGCTTTCTTTGGAGTGGATTTCGCTTTGGGTTTGGAGGTCTTGCCTTTCTTGGCTTTCGATGCTTTCACCGGCTTCGCTTTGACAGCCTTGGGCTTCTTCGCCTTTTTAGGAGTGGGCGCCTTCTTCTTCTTCTCGGCCGCCTTCTTCACTTTCTTCTCGGCCACTTTGGGCTTCTTCGCCTTGGCCGGGGACTTGGCCGCCTTCTTGGGCTTGGCCGCCTTCTTGGGAGCCGCCACGGCCTTCTTCGCCTCCTTCTTCGCCTTCTTGACGGGTCTCTTGGGCTCATCCCCCTTGGCGAGCCGGAAGGAGCCCGAGGCCCCCACCCCCTTCGTCTGCTTCAAGGTGCCGGTGGTCACCAGCCTCTTGATGGCCAGCTTGATCTGGGAGTCGGCGTTCTCGCCAACTTTGTAGTGGCTCTTGATGTACTTCTGGATGGACTGGCGCGAGGAGCCCGAGCGACTCTTCTCCGCCTGCACCGCCGCCACGATCATGTCCGAGTACTTGGGGTGGTCCGTGGCTTTCTTGCTCGCCTTGGCCCGCTTGGGCTTGGCGGCGGGCGGCGCGGCTGCATTCTCGGCCATGGCTCACAGCTGCGCTCCGAGAGGATGGCCGCAGTCAAGGGAGGAGTTGCACCTGCACCGCCGAGGCCGCGAGCTCGATCGGACCCTCCTCAAGGCTTGGGGAGGGGGGTATCAGCTTTTGGGGGTTTTCCTCCCTCCACCTGCTACCTTCTTCCCGTGCAAAGTATCCGTCCCTCTCGCGCAGCGCCCGCTCACCGCCTCGCGCCGCAGAGTCCTTTCGCTGCTATTTATAATTGCACTTGTAGCAGTTGTTTTAATAGTCGCCCGCCGCTGCTTTGCTCCCGGCCGAGGCGCGCGCCGCTCTCGTGCTCCCTCCCTCTCTCTCGCGCTCTCTCCAGGCGGCTGCAGCCGGGGCCTTTGTAGCTCGAGAGCGGACCGCATTGAGGACAGGGCGTGCTGGCTGCTTGCGAAGGGGCAGAAATGGCGCCGCTCCGCAGCCATCTGTGTTTCTTGGCGGCGGCAAAGAGGCGATTTCCCCCCCTGCGCCCGGCCCGACTGCTCCCGGAGCGCCGCCCCTCGGCAGCCCGGTCCCCGGGGCCTCCATCCCCGCCGGTCACGGGTCCCGCCGCCCCTTCTCGCCTTCTCCAGGCGCCCAAAAGGCAGCCGGGTTCTGGCGGCCCCTGCCCCATTTGGCCCTTTCGGGCCTCCGAGCGGCGCCCGTCGGTGGCCCCCGGGGGTTGAGGGTCGGGCAGGAGGAAGAGGCATCCTTGGCCGACCGGAGGCACCCCGGGTGGGGTCTCTAAAGTCCCTTCTGCCCCGGCTGGAGCCCCGAAAAGCGACCTCAACTAACACAGGGAGCTGGGAGCTGAGTCTCTCACTCAGGGACGGTCCCGGGCGGATTGCAGGGAGTGACCCCCCTTGGAGCCCCCCCAACCATTTCGGGGACCCCCTCTAGGGTCTTCACTCCCTCTGCGCCCCGATATTGCCCTTCCCTGAAGGCTTTTGGCAAAGTCTTTGCAAAACTTTCCTGTCTTCGTTGGAAGTTTTCTTGGCATTGATCCTTTGTACTGTTAGATCAAGTTATAGGGTTAGGCCTTTCTTTCCCCCCCTCGCCCCCTCGAATCAAGAATTGATCACAATGGGGGTGTATTGCTAAACGGGGGGAGATGAAAATATAAAGAAATGCACTTTTTTAATACTAAACAAACAACTGCAAAGCATCATAACAGAACTCTCTTTGTGCATGGCAGTTCACATGTTGTTTATTGCTCTTTAGACTTTGGGGGGAGGTCCGCCCCCCACCCTCAGCTTTTCTATTTTACCTTTCTATTTTGTAATGGAACGATTTCCCTGTTTTTTTAGACTCGCATGAGATTTATTGTTCATTTTAAAGGTTTCTTTGCTGCGTTTGCCTCGCAGTTTATTTCTGCTTATGCAGAGTGCAAGTTGGTCAATTTCACTTTGCGAAAACAGCTGTTGTCCTATTTTATGTACCTTAACGGGACTTTTTACATCTCATCACTACATTTTGGGGGGTGGACGGAACTCTGAAGATAGATGGGTGCAACGGAAAGGGGTGAGGGCCACTGAAATAATCCTTAGGGATTTAATTGCTTTGCAAAGAGGATTAAAGCTGCCATCGCCATCTTGGTGAAGGGAGTTCCTTTTTTTCCTCCCCCCCCCCCCCACATTACATACAAAATAATAAAATAACTTTAAAAAAAAAACATTTTCAAAATAAACTCGGGCTCTTCATTTGTAACGTAAGATCTGCAGGCACGGGAAGGAGGTGGAAATCCAAGAGTGTCCAATTTTAAGCTGCACTTTATAGCAACCAAAACAAGCCCAGGGATCTTATAGCACAGCCACTAAATCAAATCATCTGCAGTTTGCAAAGGACGTGCCAAAACGACCTTGACCACAAATTCAGATTAAGTACTGGGAAAATTAATTGCTCATTGCTATAACTAATAGTAAAACGATATAAAAAGCCAAGTCTTATTTTATTCATTGCCTAGGGTCTGTGACTTGCACCAGCTACTTGCAACATGCAGGAGCTGTTCTTTCCGTGTGATCATTCCTACTTTTTGAAAATCATTATGAGCCTTATTTGCAGCTTCTGGGTCTCTATCCTCTTACATTTTTTTAGACTTTTCGTTTCAAAATACTGTAGTCTTGTAAAAGAAGGTTGTATACTTAGCAGCAACAGTGGAATGAAACAGTTCATATTCTAAACAGACGGTTCCATAGCCAAGCCACACCCAGTCACACATAAAGTTGTATGTAGATCTTTCTTTTTATAGAATGATGTTGGGTCAGGAAGGAAGTTTGTATTTATAAGTTTTAGCATAATATTATTATTTAAAGGTGTGTATCATTATAAAAGTACTGCAATTGAAAAACACTTGATGTATTTTAATAGGACAAGATAATTTGGCTGCACGGTGTCTTGCATTTAGATTGGGAGTCCAATGTGATCTAAGGTCATAAAGAGTTAGAAAATACATTCAGACACTTGTTGAGTGTATTGTCACTCATTGGATTGTGCACTCTATGACTGCTTCTGATAGAAAGAACAATGTTATTTAAAGTGCAATACTTGTTTAAGGTAACTAGAGTCAATAGCAGAGTTACAGCTAAAACTCGGAAGCTTCTTAGCACTTAGCTGCTAACCACGCCTTCTGTTATGCAGCACATACATTTCCCAGGAGATGAAGCTCCCAGAGCAAAACATGCCCATCACATTCAAATGTTCAGTGTTGTTTATATATCTCCATACCTGTCGTCAAATCTTACAGCCAATGGTTTGCTCTTTGGCATGCATAGTGATGTCAAATGGTAGGGTTGCTCCAGTATTACAAAATAATGCTATTAGGTGTGTGATTTTAGGTTTTAACTGACAAACGATAATAAAACATCCCCAAAGCAAAAAATATAAAATAGGTGTTTATTGGATAAACAGTGGAAAACCTCCACTTTTATACTCCTTGCCTTTTTTGACTGCTCCACTCTGTTCTTTTCTGCTTTTTCCACAATTACAACTTCTGAGCTGCATAAATGTGTGCATCTGATTCCACCGGAAAAAGGAAATTTGCAAAGATGTCTGCAAGGCAAACTCACTAATAAACACAGATATTTTTTTTTGTACTCTCAACTCCTAATTAGATGGAAAATAAATACCTAAAGTTACAATTTACAGACACATAAGAATTGAAACCATAGTCATTATACAAGTGTGATGTGCCCATGTGAGAACAATCTTTTAAGCCATTTAACGATCATTGTTTGAGGATCTGAAGGTGTTAAAACAGTGTGATAAGGTGGAGGGCCTCCAAGCATGTTCATTGACACAATGATGTCGCACACATGGTTGACATTCACGCTTGCTCAGAGGCTCTCAGACATGGCTCCAAGCTCAGGGAAGACAGATGAGCTCATGTGGGGGCAGAGAGGAGGAGAGGTGCCTGCTCCGGCAGTGACATTCACATTGTGGCAAGTCCAGTGCATCTCCTGACTTGCCATGGTTTAAACATAAAATAAATCCTGTTGTAAAGGTGAGAAAAGCTCACCAGGAAGGTCTCCCCGGTTCAAGGCAGTTTGGGCTAACTATCCAGATACAGGTCTTTCAAGTCCCAGTCCCTGGCAGTAGAGAATGACACGGGGAAAAATTTTGTCCCCCGTCTCCGCCCCATCCCCACAGCTCAGTCCCCATCTCCGCCACATCCCCGCAAGCTCAGTCCCCATTTCTGTCCCGTCCCCGCAAGCTCGGTCGCCACCCCGTCCCCGCAAACCATCTGATCCCATCTACACAAGCCTCAAATAGTTATGATTTTATATTGAACTAATTTTAGTAAAGTATAAAAAGAAACAATAGTCTGTACAATTGTCATTTTATAAACACAAATAATACAGAGCAAAGATCAACAAAACCCATCTCCTGTCCCCTTCACTTATATCCCCTCCACTATCAAGAAAACTGAATAAGCCAAATTATTACAGAATGCTACACAGAAATATCATGCTAACAGAATACCATAGTCACATGACAGAAATAGTGTTTGGGGAGTGCAACTAGGGCAACTGCCCCCTAGTCAGAGAGAGCCCTAAGCCAGCTGGAAGCTAAAGAAATACAGCTTGGGCTTTGCAGTCCCCAGTAATGTCTTACACCAGCTCTAGCAGGATACATATTTCATATCTGATATATTCTAATCACAAAACAGAAAATAAAATTATTTTTTTCTACCTTTTGTTGTCTTGTCATTTTATTCTTCAAATCATGTTGGTCTCAAGCGCTGGTGTCTTTTCTTTTGCCTTCTAACTCATTTGCCAGGGTCTCCTGACCATTTGGCATTTCTTCTTTCTCCATGCTCACCACCCAGCTTCTATCTTTATGTATGTATTGTTCCACATGTTCAGCATCTCCCTTCTTTATGTCTCCTATATGTCCCTTTCTAGTATTTCCCCCTGTGCACCATCTTTCCCTCCCTTGTGTCCCAAGTTCATGCCTCCTCCCTTCCTTCTGTGTCCCTCCCCCCACCTTTCAACCTTTGTCCCAAATTCATGCTCCTCCCATGTCCCAATTTGCTCCTTCCCCCCTCCCCCCCCATTTTCTTTCTTTGTCCCACGTTATCCCTTCGCTCCCTTGTTCAGGGCAATCCAGCTGGTCATGCCCCCCTCCACCGAAGCCAGATCAGCACTGGCAGCTCCCCTCATGCATGCAGCCGCCCGAGGGTCCAGCAGGCACCCTCCTTCCCTATTGCCCGCAAGTCCGGCAGTCCCCCACCCTCACACCAGGCCCCCCTCCACCGAAGCTGACTGGAGCGCTTCCTTCCAATGTCAGAGTTGATGTCAGAGGGAAGCCTTTCTGGTCAGCCACGGATCCCAGCAGTTACCTCGACCGTCGGACACTGTCTTTCTTTCAGCTGCTGACCCGGTTCTGAGTCATTCTCTACCTGGCAGAATAGGTTTGTCCATTCTAAAGGAAAAGCTAATAAAAGCCAGCAAATAAATCCTTTAAACCAGTGTTTTTTAACCTTTTCAAGCTAAGTACCCCTAAACCTAACAAATACCTACCAAGTACCCCCGCCCCAGACCTGCCCAAACTCCGCCCCTGTCTCCACCCCCATAATAATAATACTAATTGTAATGCAATTTCTTCCATCCATTTTTCATATACACACAATATAATCTTATTAATACATAATTGTAACCACAAAATTTAAAAAACACAAAGCACACTGTATGCAGAGAAAATGTTAATTACCGTATTTTTCGCTCCATAAGACGCACTTTTTTTCCACCCACAAGTGGGTGGAAATGTCGATGCGTCTTATGCATGCAAAGATATAAATTTTTAACACCCCCTCCCTGGTCGGACCTTTTAAAAACACCCCCTAACCTTTTTTAACCCTCGTCCCTTTTTAAAACACTCCCCACCCAGTCCTATCCCTCTTCAAATCTCCCCCATTGCCTGGTGGTCCAGCGGTGCATCGGCCGGCAGGTGTGAGCCCTCCACCCACCTGCCTGGGCCTGCGCTGCCTCTTCCCGTCCTGTTCCGTACCTCCTTAAGCCTGTCCCATTGCCTGGTGGTCCAGCGGTGTCAGCGCCGCTCTCTGAATGGTGTTTTCAGCGTTGGCCAGCAAGCGCGAGCTTTCCGCCTGCCTGCCTAGGCCAGTGCTGCCTCTGATAGGTGCCTTCAGTTCAAGCAGTGATTAGCTGGCCCGGACTTACTCTCCGATGACAGAATTGACATCGTGGGACGGCGTGGGGGCCAGCCGCGGTCAATCGCTGCACGCGCCTGGCCCTTCCTGGAGTTGCGGCAGCAGCAGGGGGTAATTAAATGGAGTAGGTGGGTGGCGGGCAGACAGTGGTCAGCAGTCAGCCTGCGTACCCCCAACAGGCGGTCTGCATACCCCCTTAAGGAAACAAGCTTATTTCCCTGATAGCAATCTGAAGCTTGGCAAAAGGGGGAGCCAGAGGGAGCTTTGGCCCATGTTGATCCCACCTAAAGGAGGACACAGAGGGAGCTTTGGCCCATGTTGATCCCACCTAGCTTTGGGTGAGGCTCTCACCAATATAAACCAGAGCTTTAGGCAGGTGAAGGAGGTAAAAGGGAACAAGCCAGACAGAAGGAGCAGGCACTACCATGTAGTAGAACCCAGCCTAAACAGAGTCCTGATGTGGAAATGGAGCTGGAGGAACCTGTCCAGTTGATAAACAGAACATAAGAACGTAAAAATAGTCTTACTGGGTCAGACCAATGGTCCATCAAGCCCAGTAGCCCATTCTCACGGTGGCCAAGACCCAAGGTGTAGCAATATTCCATGCTACCAATACAGGGCAAGCTGTGGCTTCTCCCATGTCTTTCTCAATAACAGACTATGGACTTTTCCTCCAGGAACTTATCCAAATCTTTCTTAAAACTAGCTATGCTATCCGCTGTTGCCACATCCTCTGGCAATGCATTCTAGAGCTTACCTATTCTCTGAGTGAAAAAAAATTTCCTCCTATTAGTTTTGAAAGTATTTCCCTGTAACTTCATCGCGTGTCCCCTAGTCTTTGTAATGTTTGGTTTTTTTTATTTATAAATTTATTATTATTTATAAATTTAATAATTACAATATCAAATGATACAAAGAAAAAAAGGTTTCTTACACAAAATTTTAACAATATTTATACTTTTCTTACTTAATAGGGAGATAAATCTTAATCTTCTGTGACAGAAATAACTATATAATATTGTAATCACAGCTATAGTCTCTTGTTAATAATATTACTTTCTTTAATTTATTTTAAATATTATTGTGAAGTGCTCAGACCAAGTAACCCAAAATATAGTGAAGTCACTACAATGAGGTTAACAAGGGGACCATCATCGCCTTCACCTGTCCCCTGCCCTCCCTACGTGACCACGAACTAATACAGATCAGCTAAATGTACTTATCTGAATAGGGGGGTAGTTGGTTTCGTTAATTCGTTAAGGGCATTGCCTTTTCAAGAGCAAAGAATTTGGGCGAGCAGTTAAAACATAATTTGCATAACCAAAGATCGGTGTCTAAGCCTTCCCATAAGCCCTGCGGCAAATGCAGGGTCTGCCGTAATGTATTGGAGGCTACTTTTGTGGAAATACCGTGCACTGGGGGACGTCATTTCATTTTGAATACAGGGACCAATTGTGAATCCAGAGGGGTGATTTATTATATACAGTGCCCATGCAGAAAAATATACATAGGGCAAACGATCCGAATGATCAAAACTCGGATCATAGAACACTTAAGTAACATCAGGACAAATCGAATCTCCGCCCCTCTGGTTTCCCATTGGCTGGAGCAGTCACACTCATTAGAAGATCTGAAGTACACGGTATTGATCCAAACACACAATACTGAGGGTGACATATCCAAAGCACTAATACAAAAAGAGCAACGCTTCATATATAATTGGCAGACCCTGGCGCCAAAGGGTTTAAATTTAGACATAGATTGGCTAGCCATTTAGTGAATTCAATTGAATTCAGTGTTTATTTCCGGTCGCTGGTTGGGCTGGATCTTCCGGTTACTCCCCCTTATAAAATTCACAAGCTGAGCAGATAGATTCAGTTGGCCCGTTTGCTTTGAGTGAGCCTGTTCTCAGTGAGCCTTCACCAGGTAATATAGGAATTTTAAGAGCTTTAAAAAAAGATTAAGCTAATATACTGGGATTTCCCTGATAGTACTCAGCACTTATAAGTATAATCTAATTTAATTTTTTCACACTATGTTTTAAAAGGTTTGAGTTATGATTTTTTATCGTGGTTTGATTTTTCCGCAGTGTACCTCCCTGATGAAGAGGTGAAACTCGAGTCGGGGGGGGGACGGGATTGGAAGAATGAACGAACAGTTCTAGGATTTTAACGGAGCACATAAATTTTATTGGGATACAGTCACCAATGAGAATTAACGAAACCAACTACCCCCCTATTCAGATAAGTACATTTAGCTGATCTGTATTAGTTCGTGGTCACGTAGGGAGGGCAGGGGACAGGTGAAGGCGATGATGGTCCCCTTGTTAACCTCATTGTAGTGACTTCACTATATTTTGGGTTACTTGGTCTGAGCACTTCACAATAATATTTAAGATAAATTAAAGAAAGTAATATTATTAACAAGAGACTATAGCTGTGATTACAATATTATATAACAATATTTATACAACACAAAAATTCCTTTTCAAGCCCTCAACTATGGGGAGACATGCTCATTTTCAACTAACAAAAATAAAGAAAACTAAGAATTGGTTCTTGATTCACATGAATCTTGGACCATTCCATACTATTTGGGACTCTTACATCCTCCAATTTTCTCAGTAATGAATCATTTTAAAGCAAAAGAAAAAACTCATTTCTGTTCTCGAGCTATTAGAAATTGTTGCAATTGAATAGGATCCCAAAATACATATTCAATGTCTTGTAGTCATCAAGAAAGTAGTTGGGTGGGATGGACGGGGGGACTCTCTTAAACTTAATGAATTTGAGCAAAGATTTATTTTTTCTCTGGATACGGTCGAACCCCACGGATTAAATATCGAGATTGAATGGGGTACGGTATAATTCAGGCAGGACCAATAGAATGTAGGGGGCGGAGACTTGGTTGATAGCGAGGGAGGATTTAAATTCCACACCAAGGACGCCGCCGCCATCTTTTCTCATGAATAAAGTGGAGTCGGATGACAGCGGCGCCCTTGGTGAGTACACCACTGAAGTATGATTATTATTGACCTTAAATTAACTACAGATTGGAGGGAGCGGTTATACAACTGTATGTGACAACTTTCTCTTTTATATACTACAGGGAGACCCTTGATAAAACACATCTTTGTGAAACATGTCGGGTCTGACTCCCTGGGTTTATGCTGAGATAAGTATAAAAAACTTTTAGAGTTTACACTATGACATTCAAAAATTGAAGAGTCTTGGAATATTTATTTCTTAGAGTTTCTTAAAATTCATTTAGAATCAAATAATAAATAAAAAGCAAAAATTAAAAATCAAAATGATTTAAAAAACGTTACAAACCCGACAGCCAATGATGAGGCACCCACATCAAACTTCCCGCTCTTAAAACTGAACATTGCGGCGGAGTGGTGGGGCTGAGGCGTCAGGTTTTGATACAAATGCAATCTAGACATATTTTAGATAGAGATTGTAATTTAACAAGACATTTACATGGAAATTTTAGGTAAAAAGATGCCTCAAATGCTAAGATTCTTTGTAATTTTTGACGGAGCGAAAAATCGATCCACTTGTACCTGTTCTACTCCACTCAGGATTTTGTAGACTTCAATCATATCTCCCCTCAGCCATCTCTTTTTCAAGCTGAAGAGCCCTAACTGTTTTAGTCTTTCCTCATACGAGAGGAGTTCCATCCCCTTTACCATCTTGGTCACTCTTCTTTGAACCTTTTCTAGTGCCACTATATCTTTTTTGAGATGAGACCAGAATTGAATGCAATACTCCAAATGAAGTCGCACCATGGAGCAATACAGGGGCATTATGACATTCTTAGTCTTGTTAACCAGCCCAGGAGGAATACATGGAAATTACTGAGGAACTACCTTTAAAAGGTGAGCAAGTGAAGGCGATGGAAGTTTGCTCACAGGAACAGTATTGGGTTGTTGTTTTTTGTATTTTTGATTTGCAAGGAGTTTTGCCTTAAATCTAAGGAAACTTTAATTTGGAATAAAACTGTGCACAGGACAGAGGGATATGTCTTTGATAACTGACACTTGAAAGCTGGAGAAGTTTTTCTTTTTGTGTTTTCTTTTTCTCTAGAATTGTTTGAATAATTGGTACAGAACTGTTTGACAAACTGCTTGCACAGGTGTGAGAAGGAATCATAAGGCTGTGTGTGAAAGGAGCTGAAAGTTGTGGTTTTCCTATTTCCCTTTCCCAGTGTTTTGCATTTTATAACTAGCTGGGAACTACAAACCTTACCTAATACCATGTTTCCTTTAAAATAAGACCTACTTAATAATAAGCCCTATCCCTGAAAATAAGCCCTAGTCACCAGCAGCAGTGCTTCCCTCCTGTCCCCTGCCCCATCTCTCCCATCTGAACCACGAGACCAAAATAAATACCTTTTAACAAACCGGCAGTGTCGGCAGCAATCTAGACATGCTGTTTCGTCATCAGCAACATGACAGAGGAACCCTGAGTGATAGAAGGCTGTGAAGCAGCTTGTCTAGATTGCTGCCGACACTGCCAGTTTGTTATAAGGTATTTATTTCAGTCTCGATGTTTGGATGGGAGGGAGAGATGGGTCGGCGGAGAGGGAGTTAGAAAGATGCTACATGGGGGGATGGGAGGAAGGGAGGGATAGAAACTGCAAGGGTTCGGCTGCACAAGGGATGGGAGGGAGGGATAGAAGCTGCAAGGGTTCTGCTGCACAAGGGATGGGAGAGAGGGATAGAAGCTGCAAGGGATGGGAGGGAGGGATAGAAACTGCAAGGGTTCTGCTGCACAGGGGATGGTAGGGAAGGATAGAAAGATACTGCACAAAGGGGTGGGTGATAGGGGAGGGAAGATGCACATGTGGGGAGAGAAAGGAAGAATTGGGGTAGAAGAGAAGAAGGGAGAGATGATCATTGTAAATGAAAAAAATAAGGCATCCCTGAAAATAAGACCTAGTGCCTTTTTTGGGCCCAAAATGAATATAAGACAGTGTCTTATTTTCGGGGAAACACGGTAGAACTTTCTGAAGTAACTGTTCAAGACTATTATTTGAATCTTGCTCACTGCAATATTTTCTTCTTTGTTTCTTTTTGAGATAAAACCACTGACCAAACCTAGCTACCCTGTGGAGCAGGGCATGCCATGGCTGCAGGGAAGAAGCTTCAGAGGCTATCTCAATCCATACTACTGCTGCTGTTTTTCTATGCCACATAAAAGTGTGTTTTTTTATGCCATATATTTCACATACTTTATTGCCCTTTTGTGTTTATGCATATGTTTTGTTTTGTGGAAGTGTCTATGTGCCTAACATCTTGTGTAATAAAAGACTATCTGTTTTGAAACCAAACCATCTACCTCTGTCCCTTGTGTGTTATTTTTGGGTTGTTCTTTAAAGCAGTGTGGTTACCATTCTGGGCCAGCACTCCCTATAGGGCTTCTACCATCTAGTGAAGGGCTGCTGCATTGGTCCTAGTGGACCCCCGGAGATGACAGCATACATGTCATGTGTTCTTGAATCTCTGGTGACACACCCGGAATCTCTTTGCCGCAATACATTGAATTAGGGCATAAACTGTGCATGAAGCTCCTCCTTTTGTAGGTTGACACAGATTTCCATAAACACTGAACCAAAAAAAACATACCCCAAAATGTTTTTGTCATATTTTCCACAGAATTCAGCTGATTCTTATGAAATATAGTGCATCATGTCAAAAGTAGCATAGTAGATGATGTTGGATAAATACCTGAATGATCCATCCAGTCTGCCCAACCTGATTCAATTTAAATTTTTTCTTCTTCTTCTTCTTATCTATTTCTGGGCAAGAATCCAAAGCTCTGCCCAGTACTGTGCTTAGGTTCCAATTACTGAAATCTCCATAAAAAGCTCACTCCAGCCCATCTACACCATCCCAACCATTGAAGCCCTCCCCAGCCCATCCTCAACCAAACGGCCATATATGGACACAGACCATGCAAGTCTGCTCAGTACTAGCCTTAGTTCTTCAATATTTACTATTATTTTCTGATTCTTGATCCTCTGTGTTCATCCCATGTTTTTTTTTAACTGTCACCGTTTTCCTCTGTCCTAAATGTAGTTGATGTAAAATGTTGTAAATATATCCCACTACACCATAACACTACCTTATGAAAATGAATTGTGAACTGAATAAAAACACATCCACATGTTGTTCTATTGTCTTTTGATACTTAACTTTTGGAAATCAATATGGGGACAAATTAATTTGATACTGGAATCTTCGATTCCGTTGTCCTATGAGGGACATTGTTGACAACTAAACCTCCATTAGAAAGGTATAAAAGCAGACTCTTTATCATTATGACTGGGATAGTCATGCAAATGGTTACCAAGAACTGGAAAAATTGGGATAGACTTAATTTTTCATTTTGGTGGGAAACTTTATGTTTATGCTATAAATATGAAAAAATGAATTCAGAAATATTGTGCTATAATAAACTATTTAAATTAACATGGGGTCCATTGATTAATTTTGTTAACTTTGATTAGTTGGATTATGCCTTTATTTTTCCTTTTTGATTTGCACATCCAGGAAGGAAGGAAGACGGATAATATATTTTGTAATATTCATTGATCGAATGCAAGTGCTGTTTATGATATTAATTGTATATATAATTTAATGCACCTTGTTTTTGTTCTCGAATTAGGGTGGGAGGGAGGTGGGAGGGAGGGGAGGAAAATATTTTGTAGCAATGTTTGATCGATAGTAAGTGCTGTCTATGAAGTTAATTGTATGTTTATTTTAATGCACTGTTCTCAAATTGAAAATTAATAAAGATTTATAAAAAATAAAAAAAAACACATCCAAAAAGTTTTATAGCTTATCGTGCAGAAAAATGTAAAGTCATAAAGTAATGTTTCAATTAAGCAGATGTTCAAAGTGCACTCTCTTTGCACGAAAGCACACCCTTAGTCTTGGTCACCACTGATCTATGGACTTGTCAATGACGCTGTGCTTCAGCTCAGTCCAAACATAGATAAGATGCAGGAGCGTTATATCAAATCTTAAATAAACATAAACACAAGATGCTGTTTAAGGTCTTCGACATCAGATATTTCTGTCTGGTAGACATGTTTCTGTATCAGCCCCCAGATCCGGTAGTCAAATGGGTTTATGTCTGGTGAATTTGCAAGCCAGAGGTCTAGACCAATGAAGTCTGGGGGGTCTCCTGATGTAGCAGTTCTACGGTGTCCTTTGCCCAGTGTCCTGGGGCATTGTTCTGTTGGAAGATAAAGTAATTTTCCAATATGCAATGGATCAATGGCAACAGCTTCTGCGTCAAGAGGGCATCCTGGTAATATGCACCATTGATCTTAACTCCAGGATTGATGAAGAACAGATCTGTGAGTCCAAGTTTTGAGATTGCAACCCAAGACCGTGACTGGCTGAAGGTTGGGCTGGTCCATAGTAGGCATTTGACATTAACCTCACACTTCAGTGTTGTTGAAGGCATGTACAGGTGATCATTCTGTATGTGTTAATCGGTGGAGCTACTGTAAATATCTTTTCATCTGTAAACCAGATGAAGCTGATGCTGGGCTCCAGGTACTTGGTCAAAAGCTGCTTGCACCATTTCAGGCATGTCATTTTTTGTAAAGTTAACTCTTGGGCACAACACTTTTTAAGAACTTTAATTTCAGATTGTCATGAATTATCCTAACCACAGTTGTTGGGCTTATTCCTGCTTCTCTTGCTATTTGGTGAGTTGTTCGGTGGTGTGTTCCTGGTTCAGTACAAGACTGGTACAATGTCAATATGCTTGTATGTGAATCGTGCGCAGTCGTCCGCTACTTGGCTTACAATCTACAGTGCCCATTGCTCAGATCTTGCTTAGCAGCACTTCGAGGCTGTTTTTGTTCCAACCCTTTTGTGGGAACTCTTTCAACAATCATCGACTGTTGTAACCTTTTAGCAGTACCAAGAACTTTATCAGAATTTGGTCTTTGGTCTTCTGCAGTGAAAACCATTTTGATACAGAGACTGTTTACAAACTATCATCTGCTTCTGCGCAAATCCCATAGCAACAATTTATTTTCACAAGGTACTGTGGTGCAGTGGGAAATATTTACAACATTTTACATCAATTTTAATCAGAACACGATGCACTAAACTTCATAAGAATTTTTCCGAGTTCTGTGGAAGATACGACAAAAAACATTTAGGTGTGTGTGTGTGTATGTTGAGAGACCCTTCATGCTCCTGTCATTGAGCCAGGATGTGGAACACTGAAGAAATTTAAAAACTGAAACTTTCCATCTGTTGGCGTTGGCAGTTGGTGCTATGTGAGGGAAGCTGCTGTAGAGATTCAAGAGTTTGAGACACGTGCACATTGTCTCCTCAGCCCTGTGAGAGACTAGGAAGAATTATATCTATATCAATATCTAAATTAACAGAAGGACTAGTTAAGAATAATATAACAGTGACCAGTCCTGCAAGATACAACAGCTGTGGAAAACAGCTGGGAATTTGGAGAGGGAAAATAAGTTTAATACCAGAGCTAATTCATTTTAACATTATGGCTTCAGTCCTCATAAGTACTCAGAAACTGCAACCAGTACACAGAATGAAGAACGACAAGCATAATGCACCCATTGAAGACCTGCATACTTAACAATTTTTATGGTTCTGCATACATATCCACCACAAGCACTGTGGGTGTAAGTGGGCCTCATTTTCTTAAAAAACTATGGCTTAAGGAATAGATTCCTAAACCACCTGAAAACACTCTAGGTGGGGCCTTAAAAAACCTGGGCCAATCAGTCTCAGGCCCCTTTTAGTGCATCCCGGGATGCACCAGGGAGAGGAAGGCCCACCATTTTGAAGAGGTGGGCCTGCTGGCTGGAGGGAGTAGACATCCCTCCGACCAGCTGTCTAAGTAAGGTAAGGGAGGGGGTAGGGGTCATTGGAGGCATGGAGGGAGAGGTTGTGTGGCGCCAGGAGAGAGTGGGCATCTCTCCCGCTGCCCAGGGGGGGAGGGTGTAGTTTGCGGCAAGAGAGAATGGGCTTCTCTCCCTCTGCTGAGCAGATGTTGGAGAGTGTGTTGTTTGGCAGCGGGAGAGAGTGGGCACCTCTCCCACTGCTGAGAGGGTGTTGGAGGGGTGTTGCTTAGTGGCAGGAGAGATACCCATTCTCTCCCCTGCCAAGCACCCCCCAATACCCCCTCAGCAGCAGGAGAGATATCCACTCTCTCCTACCGCCATGGAACCCCTCCTCCAGTGCCTCCGATGACCCCTGCCCTCCCCCTTACCTTACTTAGATAGCTGACTGGAGGGATGCCTACTCCCTCCGGCCAGCAGGCCTGCCTCTTCAAAATGGAATGAATTGGGGAGGGGAAAGCCCACTATTTTGAAGTGGCAGATGCACTGAGAAGGGGCCTAAGGCTGTTTAAGGCCCCTCCTATGGGTTGGGCCTTAGGTGTCTGGGTCAATCAAAGCCACCATTTTGAAGAGGTGGATGCATTGAGGAGGTGCCTAAGGCTCTGATTGGCCCTGTTTGTTTAAGGCCTCTCCTATGGGTGGGGCCTGAGGCATCCGGGCCAATCGGCGCCACCATTTTGAAGAGACAAATGCACCCGGGAGGGGCCTAAAGCTTTGGCCCAGGTTGTTTAAGGTCTCTCCTATAGGTTGGGCCTGAAACAACCTGGACCAATCAGAGCCTCAGGCCCTCCCCCATGCAGGGTAAGGCCTACCATTTTGAAGAGGCGGGCCTGCTGGAAGGAGTAGGCATCCCTCCGGCCAGACATCTAAGGTAAGGGGGAGAGGGCGGGTGTCGTCGGAGGCACGGGGGGGTTGCTTAATGGCAGGAGAGAGTGGGAATCTCTCCAACTGCCAAGGGGGGCGTTGTTTGTAGCGGGAGAAAATGAGCATCTCTCCCTCTGTCGAGGAGAAGTTGTGGGGTATGTTGCTTTACGGTGGGAGAGCATGGGCATCTCTCCCGCTGCCGGGTGGGTGTTGCTTGGTGGTGGGAGAGAGTGGGCATCTCTTCTGCTGTCGGGTGAAAGGTTGCTTGACTTCGGCATATCGATTTATTGTTGGGGGGGTTGCATTTATTCTGAGCATATGGGCAAATGCAAATTTAGCAAACTTCGCTACTCTCCGCCAACCTCATTTGCACGAGCATTTTTTCGAGAATGACTTGCTTTTTTAAAATCGCTACTATAATGGCTGTGATAGCGACCCACCAGATTTTAACACAAATTTTTGAGAATCTAGGCCACAGTCCTCAAAAAGAGGAGGTGTCTGGGGGAATCCAGACATCTGGTAACCCTACCTTTATGGCAAACTTAGCTTTTTTTTTTTTAATAAATAATTACTAATGACCAGATATTCAAAAGGGACTCCTATGTGTTATCAGCAGCTGCTGAGAGTAATTTTATATCAGGCTGCTTAACTTGTATATAGGCACCTATGCATGTCTTTATGTGAGGAAGGGGAATACCTCTGTTCACTGAATCTTTCAAAGATTTTAAGGTGCAGGGATCTGCTTTCCTCTGATATTATGGCAACGGGGAGGCTGTCATGAGCTCCTCCCACTGCCAAGAGCTGTACTTCTTTGAGGGAGTCAACAGGCAGGTAGACAAGGGTGACTCGGTTGACATTGGAGAGACCCCCCCAGGAAAGAGACTTGGGAGTACTGGTCGACAAGTCGATGAAGCGTCCGCACAATGTGTGGTGGCGGCGAAAAGGGCGAACAGGATGCAAGGAATGATTAAGAAGGGGATCACGAACAGATTGGAGAAGGTTATCATGCCTCTGTACTGGTCCATGGTATGCCCCCACCTGGAATACTGCATCCAGCACTGGTCGCTGTACTTGAGGAAGGACACAGTACTACTCGAAAGGGTCCAGAGAATAGTGCCTAAAATGGTTAAGGGGCTGGAGGAGTTGTTGTACAGTGAAAGATTAGAGAAACTGGGCATCTTCTCCCTTGAAAAGAGGAGACTGAGAGGGGACATGATCAAAACATTCAAGATAATGAAGGGAATAGACTTGGTAGATAAAGACAGGTTGTTCACTCTCTCCAAGGTAGAGAGAATGAGAGGGCACTCTCTAAAGTTAAAAGGGGATAGAATCCGTATAAACATAAGGAAGTTCTTCTTCACCCAGAGAGTGGTAGAAAACTGGAACGCTCTTCTGGAGGCTGTTATAGGGGAAAACACCCTCCAGGGATTCAAGACAAAGTTAAACAAGTTCCTGATAAACCAGAACGTACACAGCTAAGGCTAGACTCAGGGCACTGGTCTTTTCCCTAAGGGCTGCTGCGGGAGCGGACTACTGGGCACGATGGACCACTGGTCTGACCCAGCAGCGGCAATTCTTATGTTCCTATGGTATTGTAACGTACCTTGTTAAAAGGGGGATATAACTAAATAAACAATAAATAAATCCTGAGTCTGAAATAGAGTCAATGCAGTGAAAGCACAAGTCAACCCCACCCCCAAAAATGTTCAAAACAGAAACATATAAGTCATATAAGTGGCGAGAATGAGCATCTTTCCCCCTGAATCACAACAGAGCTTTCTAGCCATCTCTGACACTGTCATGTCTTCACTGGCACCCCTAAACCATTTGCTTATTTTTGTTGCCAAAAGCTGATGCCGCTTTTCGAAAATGGCTTGGCATTTTTTAAGAATCCACCGGAGGACTCATTTCAATTTAAAGAGCCAATTTGCATGTTATTGGCAGAGACTGCTAGAAAGCTCACTATTGACAGAGATAATCCATTTTGATAATCTACCGCTAAAATACTTACAGACTAAACCGTCGGTAAACTGTTTAGTGATGGCATGGCATTAAAGTTTTGAGAATCTAGGCCTCAGTTTTGCATGCGGATCCAAGATCCATGTACAAAGTAATTGGTCTAACTCAGGGATCTCAAAGTCGCTTCTTGAGGGCCGCAATCCAGTCGGGTTTTAGGATTTCCCCAATGAATATGCATTGAACGCAGTGCATGCACATAGATCTCATGCATATTCATTGGGGAAATCCTGAAAACCCGACTGGATTGCGGCCCTCAAGGAGGGACTTTGAGACCCCCTGGTCTAACTGATGATAACGATCAATAATTGGCATTAACAAACTCTCAAGTGGCAGTTATTAAGAGTTACACACAAATCTGCCCTATTCTATAACCCGCATGTCTAATTTTCATAAGGCAGAACTCCATCGGGGGCATGGCCATGGGAAGGTCCTGGGCAAGAAAAAACAAACAACAGTGGAGGTCCAGAAGATAGTTGGTGTGCAATTTTATTCGTCAAATCAAAAGGTTTTGTGCGGTGGCTTGACATGCACGTGTTTTGTCCTCTATGGCCTGCCTCAGGAGCTTTTGAAAACTAAACTTTTAAATGATTGTGTGGAATAGATCACAAACACGACTTCAGAAGCGCTGGTATGTACTGCACACTTCAAACAATTGTTTGGCGTGTGCAGTACATACCAGCGCTTCTGAAGTCGTGTTAGTGATCTATTCCACACAATCATTTAAAAGGCCAAAACACGTGCATGTCGAGCCACCGCACAAAACCTTTTGATTTGACGAATAAAATTACACACCAACTATCTTCTGGACCTCCACTGTTGTTTGTTGGTTCTTAACTTTTGTGTGGAGGCCTTTTCCTGGTTTCCTGGACAGAATCCAGGGCAAGTCAGGAGCATCCCCAGAACTTAGGCACAATGTTATAGAACAGGGGTGCCCAATATGTCGATCGCGATCGACTGGTCGCTCGGGAAGGCAATGCGAGTCGATCACGGAACCCATCCCGGGTTCCGTGATAGACTCATGTTGCCGTCCCGATCAACCAGCCGATCAGCCTTCCTCTCCCTAAGGTTCCCCACCGGTCATCACTTCATGCTCACTGCGTCCTTCCCTGCCCGACTGCCAAAACCCGTCTTCCTCGCGCGCCTTTGTCCCGGCGCGCTTTTGACCTGACACCCTTGCTTTCTCCCGTAGAAAATATTTGATAGACTGGGGGATGATGTCACTTCCTTCGGGAGAAGGCAGGAGGGAGGTCTAGGGAAGTCACGTCACTGGAGAGCTGAGCGCCGGCTGCCCCTGGCGGAATCAAGCCGCCAGACTGGAGAAAGGCGGTCGGGAGCAGGAGGTGCTCTGCCCAAAAATGCAAGAACTGCTGCTGCTCTGGCATCTTGAGCCTGAAAATGGGAAGTTGAGGAGGGGGGGCTACGCATTTTTGTAAGTGCCCTGCTGAAAGGAGACAGGAACGGCTCTCATGGAAGGATTTATAGACTGGCTTTTTCTTTTCCTCGGCCCTGGGCATCCGGAGATTTTGGGCCTGCAGAAGCCTCGCGCTGACCAGCATTCCTTTCCCTGACATCAATTCTGACATCGGAGAAGAATTTCTGGGCCAGCCAATCGGTGCCTGGCTGGCCCGGAACTTCCTCTCCCACATCAGAATTGAAGGGGAGCGGAACCCTGGTCAGCGCAAGGTTTCTACAAAGAAAGCTTGGGGTGGTGGTGGCTTGGAGGCCTGTTTCCCGGTAACGGTGGCAAACCTAGTGGCTTGGGGGCAGGCAGGGAGACAGAAAGAAGGGGGGACATGGAGACAAAGAAAGAAGGGGAACAGGGAGACAGAAATAAAGTGGGCATGGAGAGAAAGAGAAAGAAAGAACAGGAGGCAGGGAGAAAGAAAGAAGGGGGCAGGGAGAAAGAAAGAAAAAGTTGGGGGGAGAATGAGGTCTGGAGGAGAGAAAGCATATAGGAGGCTGAAAGAAGGGAAGAAATATTGGATGCAGGAGTGGGCTGAAGTCAGAAGATGTCAGAAGAAGAAGTGCAGCCAGAGTGAAGTGAGAAGAAGTTAGAAGAAGAAGGTGCAACCAGAGACTCATGAAATCACCAGACAACAAAAGTAGGAAAAATGATTTTATTTTCAATTTACTGATCAAAATGTGTCCATTTTGAGAATTTATATCTGCTGTCTATATTTTGCACTATGGCTCCCTTTTACTAAACCTCAATAGCGGTTTTTAGCGCAGGGAGCCTATGAGCGTCGAGAGCAACGTGGGGCATTCAGCGCAGCTCCCTGTGCTAAAAACTGCTATGTGGTTTAGTAAAAAGGGAGGGGGAATATTTGTCTATTTTTGTATGGCTGTTATTGAGGCGACATTGCATAGAGTTATTTGCCTTGACCTCTTTGAAAAAAACCCGGAATATGAATTATAATTAACATTTTCTCTGCCTTTCAGTGTGCTTTGTGGGGTTTATAAAAATTATTTTATTGTTGGTAGATCATTTTGACTTGGTCATTTTAAAAGTAGCTCACAAGCCCAAAAAGTGTGGGCACCCCTGTTATAGAATACCTGTATTTGAACACTTAACTGCCATTCGTTGGGCATGAACATTTACACCAGCCTTTGGCAGCATAAATGCTTACACCCATTTCATGCAGAAGAGTATAGAATACCAGCTTAGTGTGGATCATTCTGGCTCCTAACTATGGGTGAGCTATACAGAATTCCCCACTATATGGATAGGCAGTAAAACTGAACATACATTGAAATCACTTGCTGCTGGTAGTTATACGAAAGCATTGATATTCTGCTGCTACACATATAGCTGTCATTCACTTTTCCTGCAATGACTTTAACCCCTTTTAAAAGAATTCTTCTGTTTGACCTTCAAACCAGGACGTCACAGCTTCCTTAACATCTTCATCACAATAAAACTGCTGTCCATGGAGAGATTTCTTCAAAACTCGTAACAGGAAATAATTTGAGGGAGCCAGGTCAGGACTGTAAGGTGGATAGTTCAGCTGCTGAAACCCACATTCTCGGATGGCAGCCTGTGATTGTCATGACATGTGCACTGGCCCTGTGACTGAGTTGATCTGTCACTGGGCGTTGTCACTGGGCCGACCTGGTCACTTCTCTATCCACAGGCACTTCTGATCTTCCTTCCTTCTTAACTTCTTCAGGCTCTGCTAAAACAACACACAAGTCATTCATACAGTTCTAAAACACATGAACAGGTCCCCTCCAGACACTTCCTGGTCTCCACTGGATCATCCCTGGGCCTCCGGGTCTTCGAGCAGCTTCCGGCACCATTTACTGGTTTCTCCGCTGGTCACTCGCTGGTCACTTTTGGCCAATGCTCTCAGGGTCTAGGCTGCTTTCTCTTGGGTCTTTTGGGAGCTCCCAATACCATTACCGGTCTCTCCGCCAGTCACCACTAACCCTCCCAGTCTCTTCACGAGTCACTCAACAGTCCTCATCAGCCTTGGATCTCAAACTCTTCCATCTCTTCTAGCTGTTTGTGGGGACACTGCCAGACCTCTGATCCCTGGCCTTTTGGGTCCCCACGGGTCCTGAACACCGGTCTCTCCATCAGTCATCAAGCTTGAGCCCTCCCTGGACTCCAAGCTCTACCGGGCCATCTGGCTTACTCCATCTCCACTCCCAGTTGCTCAGTTGTCTTTTCCTGGACTCATGGCCTGAGGGCTCTCCCAGTCCCTCAGTCATCTTATCCTGGATACACACCAAAGGAGGACACACCATGAGGACTCCTTGCATTCACTCAGACTTCTCCACTCCCTGAGGACTCTTGTAGTCACTCACATTCTCCACCATACCCTCTGATGGTTATCAAGCTTGAGTCCCCCTTGGACGCAAAGCTCTACCAGACAAGCCAGTCTATCAGGCTTACCAAGGGTTAGGCCAAAGCTAGCATTCCTCCCCTTCAGGTTCACCTACTCCTGAAGAAGCTCTTGCTTTTCTTAGCTCTTTGTTCTGGAACTGCCCTTTTCAGCACCCTACTTCACTCAGGATGAGTGGACAGCTCCCAGGGGACTTTGCAGATTAGCTTCTTCTATATGCTGTGGCTTCCCCCTCTGGCCTGTGACAGGAACTTAACCCTGCCACAGGTGCATTTTCGTGAAGACGCAGCACATCTGGTTTGAGTTTTTCTCATCTTTTCTGTTCACATTACTGAGGCCTTCATCAATTCTCATTGGCTTCCAATCCAGGAAAGAATACAATTTAAATTCTACTGTAAACTATTTAAAACTATAAATGGAGACAGCCCAACCTACCTAAACGACCGCCTCATCCAAACCACCTCTACCAGGCATAGAAAAACACACACCCCATTCATTTACCCCCCAATCAAAGAAGTAAAACGTAAAAAACTATACAACGGACTACTGGCCACTCAGGCAGCGAAGATAGACAACCAAGTCTCCAACCTATTGACAACAACCCCAGACTACAAGATGTTCAGAAAGGAAATAAAAACTATACTCTTCAAGAAATCCCTTAATAAAGCTTAATACCATGATAAAGCTTAACCCCCCTCTTACCATCCCCTCCCTAACCCCAGATCCTACTTTTCCCTCTCTTGGAAACCTTCTCTGATCTAACGTTGTAACCCTTCTTCCATAACTCTTTTTGTAATCCGCTTTGAACCGAAAGGTAATGGCGGAATAGAAATCTGTAATGTAATGTCATGTAAATATTGAAGAACTAAGGCCAGTACTGGGCAGATTTGCATGGTCTGTGTCTGTATATGGCTGTTTGGTTGAGGATGGGCTGGGGAGGGCTTCAGTGGCTGGGGTGGTGTAGATGGGTTGGAGTGAACTTTGATGGAGCCTTCAGTAGTTGGAACCTAAGCACCGTACCAGGCAGAGCTTTGGATTCTTGCTCAGAAATAGCTAAGAAGAAGAAGAAAAAAATTTAAATTGAATCAGGTTGGGCAGACTGGATGGACCATTCAGGTTTTTATCTGCCGTTATCTACTATGTTACTATGTTAGGTTGTATAAGGCCCCTCCCATGAGAGAGGCCTTAAACAACTTGGGCTAATGAGAGCCTCAGGCCCATCCCAAGATGCACTGGGGAGGGGAAGGCACATTTTAGATGATGCAGGCCACCTAGGAGGAAATCCACGTCCCTCAATTCATCTACTTAGAGGTAAGGGGGAGAGGGCATCAGAGGTGGGGGGAAGGTGTATGGCAGGGGGGGGTCATTTGGCAGTGGGAGAGAGTGGGCATCTCTACTGCTGCAGGAGGGGTGGCCGGGCAATGAGAGAGAATCAGGGGGGTATTTGCAGCCGGGCGTTGGCAGGCATCTCTGAGCAGTGGGAGAGAACTGGCATCTCTCCTGCTGCAGGGGGGAGGTGTTGCCGCCACTGCAGGGGGAGGTGTTGTATGGTAGGGGGGTCACTTGGCAGCGGGAGAGAGTGGGCATCTCTCCCACTGCTAGGGGTTGGGGGTTTGTTGGTTGGCAGGGGAGAGATTGAACATCTCTCCCACTATTGTTCCGGGTTTTTTTTTTGAGGGGGGTTAACACGTTTTTTCTGTACAAATGCCATTGCTATCACCAGCGATGGGCACATGCAAATTTAGTGAATCTTCGCTGCTGTCCAGCGACCTCATTTGCATGTGCAATTTTTTGAGAATGTCTCACTTTTTTCAATTCATTATCAAAATGATTGTGTTAGCAGACCGTCGCTCTTTAATGCTTTTTTTTGAGAATCCTGGGGTGAGTGTCTAACTTTGAGTGACATATACAGAATTGCCCTAGAGCAGTAGCAGTTTCTGCCCTTTCCCTTTTCAATTCCTTTTTAATCATGCCAGGTCTGTCCATGTACAAGTCAGAATGTGAATCGGGGAAGAGGTACAGAAAGCATAGGAAAAGCAACAGAACCTGGAGATAGCCCTTTTCTTATGGGTTGAGTTTATGGACTATGAGGAAGGAGTGGCCTAGTGGTTAGAGCTATAACCTCAGCACCCTGAGGTTGTGGGTTCAAATCCCACACTGTTCCTTGTGACCCTGGGCAAGTCACTCAATCCTCCATTGCCCCAAGGACATTAGTTAGAATGTGAGCCCACCGAGACAGATAGGGAAAAGGCTTGAGTACCTAACTGTAAATTGCTTAGATAACCTTGATAGGCAGGATATAAAATACCTAATAAATAAATTATAGTTTTTGATTGTATCTCCTATGTTAGCAAAAAGGTGAATATTGATTAGCATTATAAAGGTAGCCAGTATTTAGAAGGGAATAGCCTAGCAGTTAAAGTAGTGGGCTGAAAACGAAGAAGTCAGGGTTCAAATCATTATTAGTAACTAGGTTCCATTGCATAAAATCTAACCTGCAGTAAAATAAGATGGTAGAACATGTGTATAACTCTAGCTGTTGGACAGTGAAGTACAGTACTCCCGGAATCTCAAAAAACCGGGGGAGGCTTAAGAGGGCAGCAGGAGAGCAGCTGGAGCGCCGCGAGTGCAGGAAACCACTCGCAGTACGCTCCAACCGCCTCTTCCTGCACTAAGTCGGGCCTTATCCAATCAGGAGCTGCTTTGACACGCAGCTCCTGATTGGATAAGGCCCAATTTAGTGCAGGAAGAGGCAGTCAGAGCGTACCGCGAGTGATTTCCTGCACTCACGGCGCTCCGGCTGCTCTCTCCCGCCTCTCCTGCTGCCCTCTCCTTGTCGGCGGTTCGCAGTCAGAAAATACCGCAAATGACCGGGACCACGAACCGCCGACCATGAACCACCAGGGGAACACTGTACATGAAATCAGTCTAGGTAAGGAAAAAAGCAACACAAGCAAGGTTGAAGGACTGGTCTAGCAGTTAGAGCAGTAGCCTGAGAATCAGAGAAAGCTAGAGTTTAAATCCCAATGACAGTCCCGATGACTTTGCACAACTCCTGTCCCCATTACCTCAGATATAAAATTAGAGGTCCTTTTACGTAGCATGCTCTTAGGTGGGTATTTCCTGTGAGCTAAGACCATTTGTATCTTAGCAGTAAAATGGTTGATTTTCTATTTTTTCAATTAATGGCTATGTCCCTGCATATGCAACGGCAGCAGGAAGTTGCAAATCAGCTGACGCAGGAGCCTGTCTTCCTGCCCAGTGTGCGAGATCGCGCCGGCATCAGCTGACTTGCAGCTTCCTGCTGCTGTCGCGTATGCCAGGACTCCTGCCTTTGCGTATCCGGCAGATACACAAAGGCAGGAGTCCTGGCATATGTGACAACAGCAGAAAGTTGCAAGTCAGCTGACGCCGGCACCTCTCTTCCTGCCCATAGTGCAAGATCTGGTATAAGACCGCGGGCCGCAAAATAGCACCCAGGGGGGTCGCGAGTTTGAGACCGTTGATCTATAGTATCTAAATTGTATCTACTACTGAAAAGGAGTGATTTAAATTTTAAAAAAAATCGCTACATACATAATCAAATAAGATCAAGCCTCACACTACATTTGTAGTTCTTTACATAAGATAAAACCTCATAGAAAGATAAAACCTTTATTTATTTGATAAATTTCTATACCACATAAAAGAGCAGTTTAGGATGTAGTCTGTGTTTGAACTTGCACCTGAAGTGTGCTCATGGGGAATTTTATGAAGATTTCTCCCCTTTTAAAGCTTGTATTTACATATAGAAAGCGGTTCTTATAAAACTGTATGGTCAAATAAACATATGGATGGATGTGTGTTGGTGAGATTGTGCTTCCTTATAGGTGCTTATAAGTGTTCCAGGGAAGGATAAAGAGTAGGTTGGGAGGAAAACTTGTACCTGTATGGAGTACACATATACTTTACACATTTGTGCAGGGAGCGGGTTCTAGATTCCTATTTATGTCAAATTGCCTTTGTAAAATTCAATATTAAACCTTTCAATGAAACCTTATTTAATGTAAATCAGATTATCAGAAGTTAGACAGTGCTATAATTCCACATTGACATTTATCACTCTAACTTCATATAGATTCATTTTTCAAATGTCCATTTACATTTGTTTTAGATTTTTTTTAATTTTGAAAACCATACATTTATCTAAAGACTTAACTGAGCAATTTATTCAAAATCAGTTGAATTCAGGCAAACCTCCCAGTGTCAGCACTTAAGCCAGCCGTATGACTGGCATCAGTCATGCACCTAACTTACAAGATACTTGTGTCTGCATAATTTATAGTATTTTAATGTTTGCATGTAACTGTGCCAAAGAACACATAGCAGTAGGAGTGGACCAAGAACTTTCCTGTACACAAGTATAGAATATAAAGCATGTTTTTATTAGCAATGCACCAGCAGATAAAAAGACCCAACATTGGGCTGTGTTTTGGCTGATAACCATATGCTTCAGGGGTCACCAATACTCTTTTGGATGTATTTATTAGGTCAAAAGATGTCAAAGAGCGGAGTTTGCATACTGTGTGTACTGTCTGATACACACTCTGGAAAAAAGTAACACTCTCCTCCCGAACCAGACAGGCTCCCGTCAACATTATAACACTGAGACAGGTATCACCACGTACATACATTAACAACTAGTCCATTATCTCTCGACCTAACTGCTGCTTTGATCTGGTAGATCACTCGTCCTGAAGAGGTGCTGAGTGAGGATCTTCTAAGGGAAAGAAAAACTCTATTTTGGAATATCTTACCTGCTAGCACTCAAACTTGGGAAAAGGTGCAAATACTTCTGCAACCATATTACGCCTGAGAAGCATCATGTGACCAAAGCTGTTGCTCAGGTTACACCTTCTGTCTCTGTGCAGACAGAAAATGTTACCCAAGCAGAGGGAGTGGTTCCATGTGCAAGTTGGCTTCATCTTAAATCCCTCATTAAGGAAGTAAATGAACTGAGAAAGGAGGTGACAAGACTGAGAAGGATCTGTGAGAATGAGAGGTACATCAATGAAATGCTTCATGAGGCATCAAAGATTTCCAGCAATGGGGAAAAAGAGGCTGTGCTAAGGAAGGAAAGCTGGACTCGGATTACAGGACCCTACAATACTAATATTATGGCTCCATTTGCCATTGAAATGAAGAACCTGTATGTAGCCCTGGAAGGAGGAGATGAGAGCATGTCAAAGAGAGGAAAGACCAAAGCTCAAAATCCCCAAAGTTGCAGGATCCATGGCCAGTAGGAGGCATAAGGTAGTGGTAGTTGGCAATTCCTTTCTGAGGGTTACAGAGGCGTACATCTGCAGTCCGGACATGATTTCCCAGGAGGTATGCTGTCTGTCTAGTGCCAAAGACCAAGATGTTACTGAAAGCTTGCCAAGACTCATCAAGCCTAATGACTATTATCCAATGCTGCTTATCCATGTTGGCACTAAGTACCAACTTATCAAAAGTGACTTTATGGCTCTGGGAAATAAGGTGAAGCAATCAGGTGCACAGGAGGTATTCTCGTCAATCCTCCCTGTTGAGGGCAAAGGCCCAGGCAGAAAAGATTGCATCCTGGAGGTGAATACATGGCAGTGTGAATGGTGTCGTTAAGAGCATTTCAGCTTCCTGGACCATGGGATGATTTTCCAAGGGCTACAGAGCAGGGATGGTGTGCATCTATCAAAGTAGGGAAAAAGTGTCTTTAGCTTTAAACTAGAATCATTGGAACAGAATGATCAGGTAAGTATAAGCTCTCAGGTAAGCGAATCACTAAATACCTCTACACAAAAGGGGCAATTACATTACATTAGAGATTTCAATTCCGCCATTGCCTTGCGGTTCAAGGCAGATTACAAAAGAATTAAAAAAAGGTATTACATGAAGAAGATATCTGGTAATTTCTAGAGGAGATACGGAGGAGATACGGAGGACATATGGGGAATCGGAAAGGTATTAGGGAGTGGTATTGGAAAGTGGGAAGGAGCTAGCGGTATTAAGTCATTTGCAGGAATTTCTTGAAGAGTAGAATCTTTATTTTCTGAATGTTTTGTAGTCTGGGGTCATAATTAGTAGATTGGAGATTTGGTTGTCGAGTTTTGCTGCTTGTGTCTGGAAAGCTGTATATACCAATGCTCGAAGTATGGGAAACAAGGTTCTGGATCTAGAGGCTGTGATGGAAGTGCCTGAGTTGGATTTAGTGGCTATGATAGAGACGCGGTTCACGGAGAACCATGACTGGGCTATAATCTGTTTAGGAAGGAGAGGGTAGGAAGAAAAGGAGGGGGAGTGACATTATTTGTTAAAGCTCATATTAAAACCACACAATTGCAGGATTTGCAGGGCAAGGAAGAAGCATTACGAGTCAATTTAGAAAGAGGGAATGGAAAATGTGTGTGATATACATTGGTGTGATATACAGGCCTCCTTCACAGACAGAAGACGTTGAGAGAGATGTAATAGTAGACATTCAGAATATAGCTGTAAAAGAGGAAGTATTACTACTAGGTTATTTTAATATGCCAGATGTTGATTGGGGTATCCCTATAGCAGGGTCTTCTAGAAGTAGGGAGATTCTGGATTCTCTACAAGGAAAACTGTTCCAGCAGTTGGTAATGGAAACCACACGAGATGGGGCCCTACTGAATTTATACTATACTATTCTATACAGGTCTTATATCCCACAATTTTTCAACAAGGATTCAATATGGCTAACAAAAAACTTAGTACAGCATTACAATAGGAATGTTGAGAGATCAGTAGTGATAGATGTGATGGCTAGTGTTGTCTTATAAAGAAAAGAGACATGTCTTAAGTGTCTTCTGGAAGCAGAAGTATGAATTGATCTGTTGCAGAGTTGTAGGGAGTTTATTCCAAATATATGAAGCTTGGAATTCAAAAGTGGACTTGAGCAACTTTTTTTCAGCAGACTTGTTGAGGGGAAGGAAAAGGAATCTTGAATCTTTATGTTAATCTTGAGTTGAGGAAGGCAGACGTGACTTTGATGTTTGTGGTAAGCCTGTGAGAGTTTTCGTTGTATATGGCTTTGTGGATTATACAGGTCATCTTGAACTGTATTCTTTTCTTTATTGGTAGTCAATGTAATTATTTTAGGAGTGGTATTGCTTTTTCCATTTTGCTGGCTCTTAGTACTTACAAACGGGGAAAGTGTTTCTGATGTTACAGTGGGTGATCATCTGGCATTTAGTGATCACCACATGGTGTGATTTAATATTAAGACAGGTGTAAAGAGGGCTCATTCAAAATAAAGGTTCTAGACTTTTAAAAAACTAACTTTGTTCAGATGAGGGATTACATCAAGGAATTGTTTGTCTGGATGAGAACATCTGGAAGAAGTAGTAAAGTTGTGGGCATAACTGAAAGGAGCTATTGTAAGGGCAACAAACCATTTTGTAAGGAAAGTAAGTAAAAGTAAGAGGAAAAGAAAACCTCTGGTTCTCAAAAGTAGTAGCTGAAAAAGCAAGGAAAGGAGGTTAACTTTCATAATCTGCAAAATATTGCAAAATGAGGAAGACAAGATAAAATATCTGGAAAAGTTAAGAGAAGCTGGTCAAGTAGTCAGGAAAGCAAAGATACAAATAGAAGAAATAATAACTAACAAGGTAGGCCACCTTTCCTGGAGTTCTCTCGGGAGTGGGTCGTGCTGCCGAAGGTGGGTCTCCTGAAGGTGGTTTCACCTTTTCATGTCAACCAGTCCATGATCCTCCAGTTGGGAGGGCTCTTTGGAGCAGAGACATTGCACAAATTGGATATCTGTAGAGTCCTTTGCTCTTATGTTCAGCAGACCCAGGGGTTACGGAAATCTGATCAGCAGAGGGGGAGGGGGCGGTAAGGAGGGGGTGGAGAGGCCGGGTGCCTGTCCCCTTTACAAAGACCATGGCTGGGGCAGTCCGCTCTCATATTCCCTCCCCCTTACTACGCCAGTGTCCAGAAATCTTACTTCCCTGGCATGTTGCAATGCAATTTTTACCCAATCAATACAAATGTCTTAGATTCAGAGTTGGGATTTTTGTATTTTTCCTTGCTTCAAATGTCTTCTTTCAGCGTACTTGTTGAGGAGATGGGGAGGATAGTTTTTAGCACTGCAATTTAAGATTTCCAACGGTTTTGTTTTATGACTGCAAGTTTTAGTGCACAAACAAATCTGTTCTTCAAATCCACTTGCAAAAAGGTTCCAGTGTACAGATAAACACTTCAGCAAAGCAACTGTGGTTTCTCCTGGCCTCTGACTTTACTGACGCAACTTAAATCACTCAGCCATAAAGAGTTTAGGGGTTACTTGTGATTTAAATCCATTAATGAGTTTACTGTCAGAGGTTAGGAGACTTTTTAGAAAGCTGTAAATGCATGCTCGGATAACATAAAAAATATGAGTATGAGGTGCTGTTTTGCACTTACATTATTGGTCAAGAAGAATGATGCACACCTTGGCTCCTAGCTTTAGATTTTCAATCAAAAATCATCCTCCATGAGTGTCTACAATCCAAAATGCAGAAAGAGAACATATGTGGATTCAAAATCCTCATTGCCATGGCTGTATATTATGCTCAGAAAAGACAGAGACAAAAGATGCTGCTGTTGAAACTCCCAAACTTGTCTTTACTTGAAAACAGGAAATAACATAGCACAGGAAACAGAGGGTGAAAGGATATAACAATTCTTGGAATTCCCCAGGGTACAGGGTCTTCATTACATGTATAATACATTCACCTTAATATACTTCAGTGATGTGAACAGTGGATGAGAGGTCAAAAAGAGACTCGATTCCAGTCATAAGGAAAGAATTAAGTAGGCTTTGAGTAAAGGGAAGGCAGGAGAGAATGAGAAAATGGGAAGCAGGTGATAAATCTGGTACACTGGATAAGCTTATGAATAAGTAGGGGATATCCCTTATTATTATTAATATGCTACCTACAAGTAGTGTACATTTGGATATAGTAGGTATTTTTAAAATACAATACAGTATCTTATATACTGCAATTTCTGCAAGGAATCTATGAGGTTTACCATAAGAACCTGTTTATCTGTTAAGGAGAGCCCGAGAGCTCGTCTCGATGGGCGGCTGTAACGCGGGGATGGGGGCCCGCGCGGCCTCCCATCGAGACGAGCGCTCCGCGCGAGGGGGGGGGTGGAGTAGGTGAGCAGGAGGCAGCTCAGGATAGGCGGATTTGTAATTCCCGCTGCGGGGCTGCCTCCTGATAGGAGGGGGGAGGCGGGGAGGAGTAGATAAAGCCTGGACCTCGGAGGACCCGGTGTCTTCCTGGGTCCTCCGAGGCGGCTTTTCCTGGGTCCTCCGAGGCGGCGCGAGCATGGCGGAGTCGAGCGGCGCGGCGGAGATCTCCCTACTTGCGGGCGACTCCCTCAGCGAGGATGAACAGGTGGGAGTCGGCCACAGTGGGGAGAGGGAGAGACCGACGCGCCGTTCTAAAACGGCTGCACTCTCGGCCCTCGTGGTGACGGGGGCGGGCCTGGGAGATGCGGGAGGCAGGGCTTCGAGGAACGGTGCGGGGCCTACTGTGCCCGTGCCTGTGCGGGGGAGGGGGAGAACAGCCGCCAGGAGACCGCGTGGCACCGCAATCCGCGGTGCAGGGAGAACGGCGTGGAGGCCTTCCAGTCTGCCGGTTTTGGCCGGCAGACAGTATAGGCAGCGCAGCCCTTCGATGTCGGCCCCAGGGCCTTCTGCAACAGGAGGGAGGGGGTTGGCCAGTGTGGTGGAAGGCAGACTGCATCGGCAGCACAGCCCTTCTGCATCTGCCCCTGGTCCTTTGGTAGAAGGAGTGAGGGATGAGGCCAGTGTTGTGGGAGGCACTGGGCCGGTTGGGGTGGGAGCAGACAGTGACCGGCGCATGGGTCCACTCGAGGCAGGGCCTTCCTGGGGTTTGAATCCCTGGGGGTCTGTGTGGGGGATACCCCCTTGGATGTCGGGCGGCCCCTCAGCAGGCTCCTCATTTCCATGGGGTTCGGTGCCGGGAGTGGCTTGGCACCCTGGGCAGGGCCAGGGGTGGGCTGCTGGCGGCGGGGGTCATGAGGGCTTTGGGGTGCATGGGAGCGGGGGAGTGTCGGTTGCTGCTCCTTTGTCTGGTTTTTCTTTACAGGTCCCGATTGCTGGAGTAGATGTTCCTTCTTCGCAGAGGCTGGAGCGGGCGAGAGCGGAGCATGGCGAGTCTCCTGGAGTGATGGCACAGCAGGGAGCTGGTGAGGCTGTTGCTGGCGATGCTCGGGAGCCATCGGCTGAGCGAGCGGTTGCTACGGACGGCGCCGTGGATCATCAGGCTGGAGTGCTGGACCCGCAGCTTCAGGGTAATATGGCGCCTGTGGCTGCTGCTGGGGGTAAGAAGGTTAAGTCGAAGCGAAAAAATCGGGGTAGGCGCGGGCGTGTATCCTCGTCGTCGTCGTCCTCTTCGTCCTCGTCTACTTCTTCTACTAATTCTTCTGCGTCTTCACATGCACGACCGGTGGGAGGGGGGACGGGCGGCGGAGAGGCGGGGCCGTCCGGGGCGCAGGCAAGAGGTGCTCCGGCGTTAGTGGCGCTGTCGGAGCTTTGGGAGAGGGTTCCAAAAAGATTGCGTCACAGGATTAGGAAGCGCGCTTGCGTAGATATCTTCCGCTTAATGGAAGGCAGGTCTCGCCGTAGGAGTAAAAAGAAAGATAAGAAGGAGAGCGGGTTGTCCAAAATGGTGCCGGTGTCACGGAACATTGTTAATTGGATTAGATCCTTCTTGCGCTTGGCAAGTGTTTGGGGTAGGGCGCGACCGCAGGACTACGGGCTGTTATTATCTTATGCCGACTCGGTGTTGGATGCCTACCAACGTTTCGGGGGCTGGTCGTGGCTCATTTACGACGAGGCCTTCCGGGACAAAATGGAGGAGAACGGGTTCATGTCATGGGGCACGCAGGATGTTAACTTGTGGTTAACACACATGGCGTGCCGGTCCGGTTCCGCGTTTCAGGGTCCCAGCAGGTCCCCCGGGGGAGTGGGTAGTGGACGGTCCTTTCGGCCCACAGTTGGGGGGTTTGCAGGAGGGGGTGCAGGAGTGTGTTGGCGCTTCAACCAGGCTACTTGCGCCTTCACTGATTGTAGATTCCGGCATGCCTGTTCAGTCTGTGGTCAAGCGCATTCCGCCCTCAAATGCCCCAAAAAAGGGAGTGGAGCTGCGTTGGGACCCAGTAAAGCGTAGGGTGGTGGGCATGTTGCCCACGCCAGTCCGGGTGGCGGCCCTTCGTCCATGGTTACTGCGCTACAGGGATCGAGCGGCTGCGGATCAGCTTGAAAAGGGGTTTACAGAGGGTTTCCCTATTCCTTTTCGGGGTGAATTGCGGGAATGTCGGGTACAAAATGCGTCTTCAGTACGTCACTTAAGGGAGGTGGTGCAGGCAAAATTGGAGGGCGAAATAGCGTTGGGAAGAATTGCGGGGCCGTTTCGGGTTCGCCCCTTTCCTTCTATGATTATCTCACCCTTAGCTGTGATTCCCAAGAAGGAGCCTGGGAAGTTTCGGCTGATTCACAACTTGTCTCGCCCGGTGGGAGCATCGGTTAATGAGGGCATCCCGGCGGATCTTTGCTCGGTGCGGTACGCTTCTTTTGATAGTGCGGTGCGCCTGGTGTTGCGCGCCGGTAGGGGGGCATGGCTGGCTAAGGTAGACATAGAGGCGGCGTTTCGCCTTTTGCCGGTCAATCCAGATTCGTACCCTTTGTTGGGCTTCCGCTTGGAGGGGTTTTACTATTTTGATCGATGCTTGCCTATGGGTTGCTCCATTTCATGTGCCTACTTTGAGCTTTTCAGTTCGTTTCTTCACTGGGTTACGGTTTCACGGTCCTGCTTGGATTCAGTGGTGCATTATTTGGATGATTTCCTTTTCGTGGGTTCTCCGGCCTCCGATGATTGTGCACATTTGAAGCGTGTTTTTGAGCATATGGCAGCGGAGTTCGGGGTTCCCTTGGCGGTGGACAAATCGGAGGGTCCGGTGCATGTACTTACATTCTTGGGCATTGAAATTGATACGGAGGCAATGGTTACTCGGCTTCCTGAGGGTAAAATCGGTCAACTGCTAGCTTTGATTCAACAAGTTCTCCAATCGCGGTCGGTGACCCTGAAGTCTGTACAGTCACTGTTGGGGTCCCTCAATTTTGCTTGCCGGGTGCTTCCCATAGGCAGAGCATTTCTGCGACGATTGGCGGTCGCTACTTCGGGCGTCAGTAATAAAAGGCATTTTATCAGGCTGTCTGCTGGCGTGCGTGCCGATCTGAGTATGTGGGATACATTTTTGCGAGGGTTCAATGGCACTCTTCGAATTCAGGCCCTAGAGGTGGCTAATTTCGATTTCGAACTGTTTTCCGACGCTGCAGGAGGTCTTGGTTTTGGACTGTATTGTCAGGGCGAGTGGTGTGCGGCGCGTTGGCCGGAGACTTGGAGAGCTCAAGGTGTTACACGTAATATTACGCTGTTAGAACTGTTTCCTTTGGTGGTAGCGTGTGCTCTTTGGCCTGCGCGGTTACGAGATAGGCGGATTGTATTTTGGTGTGATAATCAGGGTGTAGTAGAGGTGGTGAACAAGCTGAGCGCGCGTTGTTTGGAGGTCAATGTGTTGATTCGGGAATTGGTGTTGCGTTGCCTGCAATTGAATCTCTTTATTCGCGCGCGTCATGTTCCTGGGTCCCAGAATTCAATCGCTGATTCATTGTCTCGCTTTCGTTTTTCACAGTTTCGGCTCCTTGCTCCGAATGCGAGCCTGGAGGGTACACCGATGCCCGAAGGTTTATGGGACCTGGTCAAGATGAAGTCTGGGAGATGCTCCGCATGTCAGTAGCTGCGTCGACCTGGACTCATTACAGTGCCGGCTTCCGCCTGGTGGCCACCTTTATGGAGTCGAGAGGCTGGGTCCCTGGCTCAGTGTCGGAAACGTTGTTGGTTGAGTATGTGTTGCATGCTTTCCGATCTGGCGATTCCCGGGGTTCGGTTTCTGGGCGCCTTGCGGGCTTTGCCTTTTTCTGCAGAGCTTTTGGTTGGGACTGCCCTATGTCGGGGTTCTTAGTGCGTCGCATGCTGACCGCCATGGGGCGATTAGTGCCGCGTCCGCCGGATAGCCGTTTGCCCATCACACACGACTTGTTGGTCCGTCTCCTGGCAGCATTGCCGGAGATTACTCGCTCCCCCTTGGAAGGGCGGCTTTTTCAAGCAGCTTTCTCAGTGGCGTTTTTCGGAGCGCTGCGGGTGGGTGAATTGCTGGGGACTCAGGGGTTGCAGCGTAGGCATGTTAGTTTTTTGGGTCCCACCTTGCGGCTCTTTCTGGCGCGCTCCAAAACAGATCAAACAGGTAGAGGCCATTCTCTGGTCCTACATCCGATCCCTGGCAGTTTGTCCTGTCCTGTTACTTTGATGAGTAATTTCCTGCAGGTGCGGGTTCAGGGGGGAGGTCCCTTATTCCTACATGAAGATGGTTCTTCTCTCACGCGCTATCAGTTTTTGGCAGTTCTCCGACTGGCTCTTGGTAGCTGTGGCGAGCTGCCTGCACGTTATGGGACTCACTCCTTCCGCATTGGGGCTGCGACTAGTGCCCATGCTGCGGGATTGTCGGCTGAGGGTATACGACGCCTAGGGCGTTGGTCCTCTGGGGCTTATAGAGGATATATAAGACCGGATAGGGACTGAGTTCCTTAGGGTTTGGGGGGAGTGATTCGGGGTTCGTGCATGGGCCTGGGCACCTTATTTCACTAACAAGTTAACAGGGAATGTCGGGAATGGGGTTTAATGTGTTCTTTGTTTTGCAGCCTCAGTATCCCGGGCCTGTTCTGTGTGGATTGTGGGCCACTCATTTATTCATCGGGCAGGGGAGCGGGCACTTATCCGCCCCGGTGGACGGCATTTGGGCTTGGAGAACTTGGGAGTCCGTGTATCCTGGTGGGGGCAGCGGGGGATGTGCTGGCATCAGCTTCTTCCCTTGATGGCTCGCCAGCGTACTACGTCCCGTCGGCCAGATCTCCTGTTGGTTCATCTAGGCGGCAACGATGTGGACAACATGACGGTTAAACAGCTCATTGACCGTATTAAAGATGACCTTCGCTGTGTACTGGACTGGTTTCCCCATTTGCGGCTGGTATGGTCGGATATCATTCCCCGCCCGCGCAGATTAGAGTCGCGCAGATGGACTCGAGGGTTGATTAAAATTAATAGACAGGTGGCCAAATGGGTGGTCAGTATGGGGGGGTTGCAGATACAACATTCTTGGGTAGATGTAACTTGTAAGGGATTGTATACACGGGATCAGGTTCATTTGTCGGCAGTGGGGTGTGACTTGCTGCTGGATGATTTTGCCACCTGTTGCGAGTCTCACCTTGTTGTCGCGGGTGTGTAGTCGCAGCTCCTGTTTTGGGTGGAGGCCTGTTTTGCAGGCCTTGTGGCGGTTATCCCGAGCTACGGTATGGTACAGCTCATCAGGAGATGAGCGGGGGGGGCCGGCAGGGAGCCGTGCCCGGGTTCTGGTACTATGGTTAAAGGGGCATGTTGGGACATGCCACCCCCCAGGCCCTTGCTGGCATGGCAGGATCGGGGGCCGAATATTATTGGTATTGGTTAAGGTGTAGCTCGGGAAACTGTTTTGTTATGTAAGTGTTAATTTATTGATTTGTTAATAAACAGAGCTGCGGCTATTTATCCATACACGTGAGAGGTGTGGTTATTGGAGGGAGAGTTTAAGTGTTGGTGGGATGGGGGGAGAGAGAGCGGGCCTATACATATCCCGCTGTTAAGGAGAGCCCGAGAGCTCGTCTCGATGGGCGGCTGTAACGCGGGGATGGGGGCCCGCGCGGCCTCCCATCGAGACGAGCGCTCCGCGCGAGGGGGGGGGTGGAGTAGGTGAGCAGGAGGCAGCTCAGGATAGGCGGATTTGTAATTCCCGCTGCGGGGCTGCCTCCTGATAGGAGGGGGGAGGCGGGGAGGAGTAGATAAAGCCTGGACCTCGGAGGACCCGGTGTCTTCCTGGGTCCTCCGAGGCGGCTTTTCCTGCCCACCCTCCCGCCCTCTTTTGGTCTGGTTTGGTTGACAGTAGAGTTTCGGTAGGCGGTTATCCCGAGCTACGGTATGGTACAGCTCATCAGGAGATGAGCGGGGGGGGCCGGCAGGGAGCCGTGCCCGGGTTCTGGTACTATGGTTAAAGGGGCATGTTGGGACATGCCACCCCCCAGGCCCTTGCTGGCATGGCAGGATCGGGGGCCGAATATTATTGGTATTGGTTAAGGTGTAGCTCGGGAAACTGTTTTGTTATGTAAGTGTTAATTTATTGATTTGTTAATAAACAGAGCTGCGGCTATTTATCCATACACGTGAGAGGTGTGGTTATTGGAGGGAGAGTTTAAGTGTTGGTGGGATGGGGGGAGAGAGAGCGGGCCTATACATATCCCGCTGTTACATTGTTTGCAGCAGCATTGGTTTAGGAAAAGGAAGGGGTAAGGATAAGAAATTGACTATAGTGAAAATAAGGTATGTCTTTAGTTTCTTCCGGAATTCAAGCTAGTTGCTGGGTTGTCTTAGGTTTATTGGCAGTTTGTTCCAAATGAGAGGTTCTTGGTATTTGAAGGTAGCTTCAGATGTCTTCTTTCGCCGCACTTGTTGAGGAGATGGGGAGGATAGTTTGTAGCACTGCGAAGTACGTGAGTTGAAGAAGGAATGTGGAACTTTAATGCCAGAAGTTAGTCCCTCTGAGTTCTCACCATAGATCACTTTGTGGACCATGCAGGCTATTTTGAACTGGATCCTTTTTCTCATCGGCAGCCAGTATAGTTGCTCTAATAGTGGATTTGCCCTCTCATATCGGTTCCTCTTTACAATTAGTCTTGCAGCTGTGCTTTGTAGTAGTTGCAGTCTCTTGCATTCTTTTTCTGTAATGCCACAATATAGTGAGTTGCAATAGTCCAGATATGGTATTAGGACTGATTGTGCTACTGTGCTGAAGATAGTTTCAGTCAGGACTGGTCTTATGGTCTTCAGTTGTCTCATCTTAAAAAAAATTTTTCACTAGAGTGGTGATGTGTATGTTGAAGGTTAAGTTCGCATCTAGTGTGACTCCCAGGATTTTAGAAGAATTTTCTTTCTTTAGTCTCTCATCTGTGGACAGCTCTATTTCTGTGCTAGGTAATGAGTTATAGTCTCTGAATCATAATATTCTTGTTTTAGATTTGTTTAGTTTGAGGAAGTTTCTCATCATCCATGTACTTAGGTCATCGATAGTATTTTTCAAGTAGTTTACGGTGCTATTAAAGGATTCTTTTGCTATACAGAGAATGAATATATTATCTGCATAAGAAAAGATATGATCCTGGGTTGAGGGCAGGTTATTCCCCAGTGCTTTTAAGTAGAGGTTAAATAGTGCAGGGGATATTAGTGAACCTTGTGGAACTCCACAGTTGGCCTTCCATTTTTGTGACCTTTTGCCTTCTTTCCAGACTTTGTAAGTTCTATTTCTTAGGAATTGTGAAAAACATTGCAGTACTGCACCCTGCATTCCAGGTTTATTTAGTTTGAGCAGTAGGAGAGAGTGATCTGCATCAAATGCTGCAGAGATGTCAAATTGTAGTAGTATAGATTGTTTTCCTTTTTTATGTCCCTGGAGTTTGTACCTGAGGCGATGGAAGGTTGAATGACTTGACCAGGGTCCCCTGGTTCTCAGCCTACTGCTCTAACCATTAGGCTGTGCTCCTTCAGCAGCGTTTTTCCACTTCTCTCACCTGCATCTTCCCAGGGCCAAGGGCATCACCCCTGTGACATAATTGCATTCTGCCAAATCTCAACAGGTAAGATGCTGTACTCAACTAAAGAAATCCCAAATAATCCAACTAAATTTGGTAGAAGTTATATCACAAGGCAGTAAAGTGCTTGAAATACTGGATCAAAAAATGAGAGAAGTAATGACCTTTGATGATGCCGTGAGACCCTTTGAAAGATGGACTGCTAACACACCAGAGGAGCAATAATCTCTGAAGAAGAGCTGTGTTTCAAATATGGATTGGAAACAATTGTCTATGTAAAATTGCTTCAAAGCAATTGACACTGTTTAAGATAAGCCTCCGGTTTTCTGCTTATTTGATAGATTAAACTTTCGAAGGGAAAGCAAACAGACCAATGATTATACAGGCGTATGGTCACTAGCAGGGACATGTCTGGTAAGACTTAAAACTTCTCTAATATGATGGTTTGATATATTCCAATAAATATATTGAACAAATAATATCAAGTGAAGTTCCTATCATTGGGAGAGTTTAGGTGATAGTGTTTCAATGGTATTCCCCAAGGATCCATTCTTTCTCCCTTACTTTTCAATATCTTTCTTGCACCCTTGATGATTGTCTGCCAATCTATAGGTTTTCATGTATTCGCAAACGCTGATGATATTCAACTTTTGCACCCTTTGGATCACAATAACTCTTTGGATATCACAGCAATCAACAATAAACTTGAACAAATCCATCAATGGTTAGATATAAATAGGTTGGTCCTTAATATTGAAAAGACAAAAACGATGCTTTTCCCATGGAAAGAAACTCCTAAACTTATTGCCCCTATCACTATAAAAAATATTCCCTTGCAATTAGTTAATACCATTAAAATCCTAGGAGTTATATTTGATAGCAAATTAACTTTTCATGAACACATCGGTAGTATCGTCAAATCATCATTCTATAGACTCCGTCAAATTCGCTCCCTTTCACAATATCTTTGTTCAAAATCACTAAATATCCTTATCCATTCCTTAGTAATCTCTAAAATCGATTACTGCATTGCCCTTTTTAAAGGGATTGCACAAAATGAAATAAAACGGCTTCAAATCATACAAAATACTTCCATTAAACTTATAAAAAGAAAAAAAAATTTGACCACGTAACACCACTTCTCAAAAACGCTCACTGGCTTCCGGTATCGCATAGAATAACGTATAAAATATGCCTACTCACCTTTAAAGCAATGCTTTTCAAAACACCTGCATTTATTTTTAAACATTGATCCCTTACTCCACAAACAGAATATTGCGGTCAAACAAACAGCATTTACTGACAATTCCATCTCTAAAGATCATTAATACCAGAAGACAATTTATCTTCTCAGTTACTGCCCCACAAATCTGGAACTCTCTGCCAATTTATTTAAGAGAAGAACATAATATTGATAAATTCAAGACCAATTTAAAAACATTCCTTTTCAAAGACACTTTTGATTAATAAGTCTTACTCTGAATTCATTAATGCTGTATTTGACCATTCATTTTAATTCCCTACCTTGTGTTTTTGCCTGACCTCCTTTTCTATAATATTTTGTAGTTCAAATCCCCTCTTCCTCTTACTCGTGTTTTGTTAAGTTTGATATAGTCTAGTTTACTTTAATGTTATGTTTAAATTAATGTTTTATTTTTAAAATTGTAATTTTAATTGTTTCTGTTCATCGCTTTGAAGTAAGATTAAGCGATTAATCAAAAATTTTAATAAACTTGAAACCAGAACAGAATTTTAGCTGCTTAAGACTGCAGGAATATATTAGTGACAGGCTCTATGTTCATGAGTGATTATGACAGATGACATGAGTGTGAGTGTGAGTGTGAGTGTGTGTGTGCATGTTAAGATGACAGATATTATATTAATGTGTCAAATTCTGTGAAACAGCATTTCCTGCTTTCTCCATTTCTAGCATGGGAAGCTGTTAATGGTTAACTTGAGCACCCAAGCTTTGCTGGTGTGACGCAGCAGGAGCCACCCTGGGTGTTTCCAGAAGGACAGGATGCCTATGTAACTAATTAAATAACATGGTTTTGTATTGTTAAATGATGTTGACTCTCCTCCCCAGGAAAAAAAAGTGTACAGTTTTCTGTCTTTCTACAGTGATGGAATTTACCATACAAGTTGCTTACTGCCAAGGAATTTTTTTGCTCACTACCTCAGAATTTCTGTATATTCTTCCAATTTTTGTTTTCAAGAATCACAGTTCCTGAAAGGAAGCAGGAGAGAAAATAGGATTTAAAATAAACCCTGTTTACCATGGTGCCCTTTTACAAAGCTGAAATATGCACTAACACAGGCTTACCACAGCGGAAAATGGCAGTCCGCAGGTGTGCTGAGGCTTCCCACAGTAATTTTGCAATGTGCGTGCACTACCCACACACTAAACAATAAAATGTATTTTTGAGCATAGGAGGCATGCCTGGGAGCAGAGAGTGGATGTGCTCTGCACTAATTAGCATTGCCACACACTAACTGATTAGCTTGTGCTCGGTGTGTGAGCCCTGAGGGCCAGATTCTGTAAATGATGCCTAAATCGGCAACCACCTACAAAAATGGCGCCGGACGTGTGTCAGTCACACTTAGGTGCCATGTAAAGAATCACAGCTAACAGTGCCTACCAGAAAACTTAGACTTTTGCAACGAAAACTAGGCTTTTACTGGCCTACATTACATATCTAGGAGCTTATAAAAAGAACCTCAACAAGCTAAGATTAATTCAGAACACCGCGATCCGACTAATCCACAGTTTAAAAAAATGGGAACACATTACCCCTTATTATCAGAAACTCCACTGGCTACCAGCAGAATCCAGAGTCCTCTTCAAGTTTGCTTGTTTCTGTTACAAAGCTGTCTTTGGGATTCTTCCAGTTTACCTAATCTCTCAGTTCTTCCCCAACGAGTCCAACAAGAGCACTCGCAGAACAAACCTATTTAATTACCCCACCTTGAAATCTTACCAATACAAAAAGTTTTTAGATAGAATGTTATCATTCCAGGCAGCTAGGTTGAACACATGGCTTGGAAAGCCCATACTTGAGGCCACTACATATGCAGACTTTAGAAAATCCCCAAAACTCGACTATTTAACAAATTCTAAATTCCCATACCCAACTCTTCCTCGCCACGACCCTCTTCCACACCTCGCCCCCAATCCAAGGTTCAAAACTAACCTTATACTTTCCACCATGAATCTCATGTACTGACATAATGTCTCTTTACTGTAACCCACCTGCACCCCATGTATTGACAAAACAAATCTTTATTGTAACCCATGTACAGACAAAATGTATCTTTATTGTAAACCGCTTCAAACTTTACGGTATAGCGGTATATAAGAAATAAAAATAAATAATAATAATAATAGTTGAATCACGCCCAACGGCACCTAAGTCCCATTCCACCCCAACCACGTCCACTTTGAAAGATTCAGTGAACATGGGAATCCCCCTCCTCACACTCATGTTTTTCTCTCCATCAGGGCCTTAGCGTGCGGGAATGACCAATGTAAGGGCAAGCTGAGGCCACTTTTTACCGCTCTTTGGTGAAAGGGCCCCTCTGTATTAAAGTTTATTATGTTTATTAAAACTGCCATACAACAAACATTTAATATTCTGCCTACCAGCATTCAATATCCAGCAGTTTACAATCTATAACAATACATTTAAAAAACAGAAATAAAAACTCAAAATCACAAATACAATAGACCTAAATTCCATTCATACCAAGATCTTCCATACTGACCCAAAAATGGACAATCTTTTATCCAATCATTGAACTGATTAGGTGCCACAAACAACCTAGTAGATCTTTACCATCCCATCTACCTGTATATTAAAAGCTTCTTTAAAAAAATGTTTTCAAACAATTTTAAATTTCTTAAAACTCTTCCTTTCTTACCATAGGAGGCAAAACATTCTTTTTTTTTTTTTTTAGAGCGGATAGTGTAGCTGGTTTTAAGAAAGGTTTGGACAATTTTCTGGAGGAAAAGTCCATAGTCTGTTATTGAGAAAGACACGGGGGAAGCCACTGCTTGCCCTGGATTGGTAGCATGGAATATTGCTACATCTTGGGTTTTGGCCAGGTACTAGGAACCTGGATTGGCCACCGTGAGAATGGGTTACTGGGCTTGATGAACCTTTGGTCTGACCCAGTAAGGCTATAAGAACATAAGAACTGCCATCTCTGGATCAGACCTTTGGTCCATCAAGACCGGCGATCCGCACATGCAGAGGCCCAGCCAGGTGTATACCTGGCGTAATTTTAGTCACCCATATCCCTCTATGCCTCTCGTAAGGAGATGTGCATCTAGTTTGCTTTTAAATCCTAGAACGGTGGATTCCGCAATATCCTCCTCTGGGAGAGCATTCCAGGTGTTCACCACTCATTGCGTGAAGTAGAACTTCCTGATATTTGTCCTGGACTTGTCCCCCCTTATCTTCAGTCCAAGTCCTCTTGTCCGTGTCACATTGGATATTGTAAATAATTTTTTTTCCTGCTCTATTTTGTCGATTCCTTTCAGTATTTTGAAAGTCTCGATCATATCCCCTCGCAGTCTCCTTTTCTCAAGAGAGAACAATCCCAGTCTCTTAAGTCGTTCCTCGTATTCCAAGTTCTCCTAACCTTTTATTCTTATGTCCTTGTTAAGGCCCATTTTGCCCCATTCGATTTCGAAGTCATTAGTCTGAAATCTTGCAAGGATCTCAAATCCCTAATGGAGAAATACGGTATAACCATAGATTGCAAATATTCTAGATTTAAAGTCTGATAAACCCTGATATTGGCAGCCAGGTCTTCTTTGGAGTGTGTATTTAAAAAAAAAATGTAACAAAACTCTACCTCATCATCACCACACACCAAACTAAAAGATATACAATCAGGATATAAGATATGACATCTCTACCTAGAAATTCATTAATTAAATAACTGCAAAATAACATATTTTTCAAAAACTTAACAGTGACCGTGATTTTTGACCCTTCCAAAACCACATGCAACATGAGAGTAGTTTTTATATTGCAGAAATGCCTCATAACCCAGCCTAAGACTGCCTCATTTAAAAAAAAACCCAAAACAACCATATGGCCCTCCACAATGAGCATGAGCACTAGAATGTACTAATACCGGAGAAGGCTAAATTCGGTTCATTTTTCATTCATATGAAGGTTTTGCATTAAGCTCCAAAGGCCTCCAATTGTTTTCTTTTACTGTATACAAGTTCCTAGAATTAAAGGCTGTGCCTCGTAGATTATGACACACCCATAGTTTTCAAACATCCTCTAGGCGACCACATTTCAGCTGTTGACGCTCCAGTCATATTATCTTAGAAAAGCAGTTGCTAAGTGATAGAGAAGGAAGATAAACCAGGGGTTCAAATCCCTCTTTGTCCTGGGGTTCCTTATGTCCTTGGGAAAGTCCAGTCACCCACTATTGCCCAGAAGCTCAAAGGCACACAAATAACTTGTGCACCTGCTTATTACTAGGGATCAGCAGTCAAAAAGTTTTTATGTCATTCTTTTCTGGGTTCTTCTCTCTTTCGGAATGAATGTTAAAAGAAGACAAATCCTTAAATAATGTGCATTGTGGGACACAGGACACATTCTTGTTAAAGAATGAAACTGTGAAAAAATGACACACTCTTGTTAAAGAATGAAACTGAAAAAATGGCACACTCTTGTTAAAGAATATGCACTGTTTGAAAAAGGAAACACTCTTGTTAAAGAATGTGCAGTGTGTGAAAAAGACACACTCTTGTTAAAGAATGTGCACTGTGTGAAAAAGGACACACTTGTTAAAGAATTTAAACTGTGAAAAAATGACACACTTGTTAAAGAATGAAACTGTGAAAAAATGAGACACTCTTGTTAAAGAATGTAAACTGTGAAAAAATGACACACTTGTTAAAGAATGAAACTGTGAAAAAGGACACACTTGTTAAAGAATGTAAACTGTGAAAAAGGACACACTTGTTAAAGAATGAAACTGTGAAAAAGGACACACTTGTTAAAGAATGTAAACTGTGAAAAAGGACACACTTGTTAAAGAATGAAACTGTGAAAAAATAACACACTCTTGTTAAAGAATGTAAACTGTGAAAAAATGACACACTCTTGTTAAAGAATGAAACTGTGAAAAAGGACACACTTGTTAAATGTAAACTGTGAAAAAGACACACTCTTGTTAAAGAATGTAAACTGTGAAAAAATGACACACTTGTTAAAGAATGAAACTGTGAAAAAATGACACACTTGTTAAAGAATGTAAACTGTGAAAAAGGACACAGTTGTTAAAGAATGTGAACTGTGTGAAAAAGACACATTCTTTTTAAAGAATGTGCACTGTTTGTACATTTTTGAAAAAGGACACACTCTTCCTACAGTATGTGCACTTACTTCAAGGCATTCCCTTAACCCACCCATACCCTATGTCATTGCCCTCTTTGGAGTTGCACGCTATCCCCCTAAAAAGTGCTAAAAATTGTACACACAAATTTGGGCTCTTACCCAATTTGTGAATGCAATTTACTTGAATAACAAGGTAATTAGCACCAATATTTGCATTTAAACAAGCTATTATTGGTGCTAATTAGAATTAATTAAAGTCCCACAAATAAATTTTGGTGCAACATCCGTGCCTTAATTTTATTCATGAGTCAAAAAAAGGGAAATAAGAAATGGATGGTCACATCATGGGCAGATTGGGTCTCATCTGCACCTAAATTTAGACATGGGCATTTGCACCATGTTTTCACTGGTGCAAATGGCCGAGCTTAAAGTTGGCACAATTCATGGGTTTAAGCACTATTCTATAAACTGTGGTTAACTGTAAGAGTAGTTTACAGAATACTGCTTTTTATGCCAATTTTTAGGTGCCATATATAGAATTTATCCCAATATAAATCATATGTGCAGTTTCCAAAATACTGCTTGCCAGTTAGAGCCAATTAACACTAAATAACACCAATCTTTATCATCCAAATTATGATATCTTTCTGAGAATTGTTTGCATGTTTATTTTATCACATGCCTATTTTATCATGTATTTGTTTTATTATGAGTTTATTTTTATATTATGTATGTAAATTATGTAAAACGCTTGGTTTTAAACGGTATATAAATTTTTAAAATAAATAATGTGCAATTATTGGCTGCTAACGCCTATTAGCATCTGATTAAACAATTCGATTAGGTGCATAACAGACCTTCTTTTATCAATTGTACATGCAAGAAAAATTATGGCCCTGATTGTATAAACAGCGCCTAAAAATAGGCGCTGAGGAAAACAGTGTATAGCGGCTGTCAATCTTCAGTTAGGCAATGTTTATGGAATCATACATAGCGGTACCTAGAGTTGACTTAGGCACCGGGATGACTTTTTTTTAAACTTTATGATAAATCTATTAATACTTATTATTATTTAGATATACGAGTATGTCTAACGTGTGTCTTACAATGTGCACCTTTATCATTTAAAATGATTCTTTTAGATTGTCTAAACGAAATGCTTGAGAAAAGTTCCTTCTCCAACTACTGGAAACAAATTTTACTAACTCCATTATTAAAACCTACCAAGGTAAACATAAACATCTAACTACAGACCAGTAGCATCAATTCTATTTTTTGTAAAAATTATAGAAGGATTAGTAAATATTCAATTAAATTCTTAAATAGAAAAATTCAACATACTTCACCCTACGAAATCAGGTTTCCATAAGGGACATAGTACTGAAACTATTCTGGGATCTATTACGGATATTGTTAGAAGTTACATTTCAAAGGGTCATAAAGTATTAATACTGCTGTTCAATCTTTCGAGTGCCTATGATCTAGTTGCTCAAGTAATATTAAGATTATTAGATGATATTGGCATATCTGAAATACTTTAAGATGGTTTAAAAACTTCTTAAATAGAATTTTTAAGTGAAAATGGCCAAAATGATAAGCAAAGAATGGTCTCTTCTTTACGGTGTTCCCCAAGGTTCTCCTCTTTCACCTACCCTGTTTAATATCTTTCTGCATTCTTTAGATTTTACTCTGGAAAAAGCTAAATTTATGTGTTTTATATATACAGATGATATTACTGTTCTCATTCCTCTTTCATGTTCGATAGATTATATTAAATTAAAACTGAATTACTGCATAACGTTGTTAGAGAATTGGATGTTGAATTACTAACTTAAATTAAATAAGGATAAAATGAAATTATGTTTGTTAAACCATCCTAACATGAATTGTGATACTAAAGTTTTAACCATAAATAAGATTGATTTTCCACTGGCCAATGTAATATAGAATATAGTATATGGGGTCCATTGACATCTTTTGTAGATTTAATATAATTATACATTTGTTGTTAGAAGAATTGCACATTCAGGGAGGGAGGGGGAGGGTGTGAGGAATATATAGGTTATAATCAAATATTATTATGGATGGGGGCAGGGTGGTTTGTAAGTTTAAAATATGTCTAAGTGAATAAATGTGTAATTTTATGTTTAAAATATGTAGTGAATTACAGAATTATGATAGATCTATAGATTCTTGAATGATAAAGAATAATTTGGGTGGGAGGGTTATTGGTCTGTAAGAATATTGTAATATTTTAAGTGATGTCTATAGTGTAAATGTTTTATTTATTGTTCTTCATTTATTGAAATTATTTTAAAATGAATAAAGATTATTTAAAAAAATAAAAAGAATATAGTAACATAGTAGATTATGGCAGATGAAGACCCAAATGGTCCATCCAGTCTGCCCAGCCTTACCCTCTCTTTAAATTACTGATTTAATTTAAATTTTCCTTCTTAGATATTTCTGGGCCAGAACCCAAAGCTCTGCCCAGTACTGCGCTTAGATTCTATCTACTGAATTCTCTACCAAAGCTCATTCCAACCCATCTAAACCATCCCAGTTGTTGAAGCCCTCCCCAACCAAACGGCCATATACGGACACAGACCATGCAAGTCTACCCAGTACTGGCCTTAGTTTTTCAATCTATACCATTATTTTCTGATTTGAGATCCTTTGTGTTCATCCCACGCATTTTTTTTTTTTAACTCTGTCACCGTTTTCCTCTCCACCACCTCCCTCTTGAGTGTATTCCAGGCATCAACCACCCTCTCCGTAAAGAAGAATTTCCTTACATTACTCTTGAGTCTACCACTTCTCAACCTCAAATCATGTACTCTGGTTTTACTATTTTCCTTTTTCTGGAAAATATTTTGTTCTACGTTAATACCTTTCAAGTATTTGAACTCCCCTGCCCCTCCTTTCCTCTAGGCCAATGTATTCAGGGTTTCCAGTCTCTTCTCCATGCCCCCCCTACTACCTTCCCACTTCCTCTTTGATCTGTTGCCTTGAGCTTGTATAGGTTTGTGCGACTCACAAATGGAAGATTAGATTAGATTTTGGTGCAAACCTACCATTTCCGTTGCCCTCCTCTGGACCGTTTCAAGTCTTCTTATATCCTTTGCCAGATACAGTCCCCAAAACTGAACACAATACTTCAAGTGGGGCCTCACCAACGACCTGTACAGGGGCATGAACACCTTCTTGCTTCTGCTGGTTATGCCTCTCTTTATACAGCCCAGCATCCTTCTGGCAACAGCCACCACCTTGTCACACTGTTTCTTTGCCTTTAGATCTTCAGCCACTATAACCCATGGTCCCTCTCCCCATCCGTTCATATCAGCCTCTCACCTCCCAGCACTCCCTTCCGATTACTAATCCCCAAATGCATCACTCTGAATTTCTTTACCTTGAATTTTATTTGCCAGATATTAAGCCATTCCTCTAACTTTGACAGATCCTTTTTCATGTTTATCACTCCCTCCTCGGTGTCTACTCTGTTACAAATCTTGGTATCATCTGCAAAAAGGCAAACCTTACTGTCACTCACAAATATATTGAACAGGATCAGACCCAGCACCGATCCCGACTCCACTACTCACCTTTCCTTCCTCCGAGCGAATTCCATTGACCATCACCTTCTGGCGTCTGTCCGAACCAGTTTCTAATCCAGTTCATCATTTTGGGTCCTAACTTCAGCCCGTCAAGTTTGTTCAAGAGCCTCCTATGAGGAACTGTGTCAAAGGCTTTGCTGAAATCTAAGTAAATTACATCTAGCATATATCCTCGATCCAGCTCTCTGGTCACCCAATCAAAAAATTCAATCAGGTTCATTTGGCACGATTTATCTTTAGTAAAGCCAAGTTGCCTCGGATCCTGTAATCATTAGATTCTAGGAAGTTCACTATCCTTTCTTTCAGCAACACTTCCATTATTTTTCCAACAACCGAAGTGAGGCTTACCAGCCTATAGTTTCCTACTTCATCTCCGTGACCACTTTTGTGGATATTAGGGGTTCATTTTGATCACAGTCTTTCACTATTACCTCAGATCAACCTGTTAATAAAAAAGTCTTTTGGTCTTTTCTGGAAACTCAAAAGTATTAGGAAGTATTTATCCCCCCCTTATTACAAAACCGTGAAAGTGGTTTGGCACGCTGAATGCTCTGCGCTGCTACCGACACTCAGAGTTCTAGCCCACAAATAGCTGCCAACATCCCAATGACTCAAAAGAACATCACAAGGCCTATCCTTCCCATATTCTATGAACTTTGACAACTGCATTTCATCAAGACGTATGGATATATGTGGTGGGACACTATCAGCCTCCTTGATGTTACTGGCTGCTATGCTAAATGCTGTCACCTCATTCACTGCCAGTAATTGCAAAAGTAGATGTATAATGTTGAAAAGCTAATTACAAGGTGATGTTCAAGGTTACTGTAGTTTGCAATTGTGTTTTTTTTTTTTTTAAAAACATATGTGTTTCTATCCTGTGACTACAGAGCATATCAGCTGATTGTACCCGATTTCAGGCTGCAGAGGTAGTTTTAAAAGAGGTTTTCATAAGATTGTTGATGATAATGTATTTAAAAGAATGTTAGAAGGAAATGAAAATGAATGCTGAAACTGTGGGTGGAAGAGTAATGATATCATTTATGTTGTGTAGGAGGAGGAGAAACACTCCCAACTTCAGCTCCTGAAGATGCATTGATTGCGAAACATAGCACTACGGGCTAGATCCACAAACCTGCCTGATCAGGGCAGGTCTGATGAATTCTCAAAACCCTATTATGCAGATGGGGGCGATCGGAGGAACGCCCCCATCTGCCTGCCCGGATCGCTCGATAGAAATCCCACCGCATGCGCACACCATCTGTAGATGGTCTGCACATGCGCTGGACCTCCAGGCTCAGCATAGAGTTTTTTTTCCTCATCAAGCCTGTGCATAATAGATTTTTTTTTTTCTTTTTTTAAGGAGCCCGTGGGTTAAAGCCACGGGCTTGCTCTGCGGGGAAGGGTGGGAGAGTCGGGGCAGGCAGGCAAGCGGGCGATCGGGGCAGGCAGGCGGGCGATCAGGGCAGGCAGGCAATCCAGGGGAGAAAGAGTAAGAGAAAGTAAATGAGAATCTTAGAAAACAGAGGAGAAAATCATGGAAAAAAAGAGAAAAAAAATCATTTGGATACAGAAAAGGAAACCAAAAAGTACATAAATATAGGATCCGAGGCAGCGGGAGAGTCGGGGTTGCAGGAGGCTTTCAGGGCAGCAGAGAGCAAAGCGTGCAGAGAGCAGGGCTTCGGAGAGTCGGAAAGACGTTTTTGACTAGTCCCATTAGTCGCTTCTTGGGATGATTGGCCAGCCCAGTCGGTTTGGAAAATTTGGTTTGTGAATCGTGTCCCTGTCTACTTTGCATGCATTTCTCCTCTTTTGCATGCATGGATTCGAATCGGATCGCAGGAGAGGTTAGTGAATGGGGCCCGAGAGAAATCTGGCCGCAAAGTGGTCGCAAACCAATCGGTACACGATCGATTTGCTTTGTGAATCTAGCCCTATGTCGGGCTGAAAGCTGAATTGACTGTGGTTGCTTTTGAAGAGGAACATGGACAGAACATTGAATTTAGAAAAGTATCCATAAACTACAATTGATATTGGAAGACTGTGGTTTAACAACTGGGTAAATTTTGCACAAGGGATTTTGAAGAGGATTTGAACAATGAATGAATGAATGAACTTTTTTGAGGGGATTGAAAGGAAAGGGAAGGTTTCATTGATATATGTCGGGTGATTGATATAATGTATTGTATTGTATTGTTCAAATCCCTGAAAGCATGACCACAAGTTTTAAGCTAAGTATTTAAACTATGTATACACTAAGGTGGAAAAAAGTATTTATAAATTTAATAGCAAAGTATGGAAGATCTGGTGAGGAAGTAGTACATAAAGCCTGACATAATGAATTTGTATGAGTGCTAGGTGGTACTTCTGAGGATCTATAAACGTTGTATTATTTACTTTGAAGAGAGTTAGGAAGGGTAAAAGAATATACACCCTTCCAATCTGAAGTTTGGGCTATACTCTCACAGAAAATTTAACTTGAACTATTGTGCTGTTTGGTCAATTGTATTGTATTGTGACATAATTTATTACAAAAAAGTATATATTAAATTAATAAATGTTTGAAAATTTATTTATCAGAGCTTTAATAATAGCGGGTATTGAATGGTTATATGGTATATATAGATAACGCTGTTTATATATTATAATTAGTTCCATTTTAGGTGATGGGTGACTACAGTAGGGAGATATGGATTTGCTGGTCCCATGTTCGCCGAAAAGGAAGGGCACCTTCCCCTGAGTTATGAAATAGAACTATATAGTACTGTAGGCTATCTGAAGGTCTGACATTTCCTAGAAATAATAACGGCTATTCATTGCATAGATGAGGACCCAGTAATTAATGACATTTTGAGAGGGTCACATAGAGCAGTGTTGTGATTGATTCTACAGCCTCTGGATACAGAAACAGCAGCTCTACCACAATAATAATAATAATAATTTTATTCTTATATACCACCAAAGCCATGGAAGTTCGAGGTGGTTTAAGCAAGAAGCGCTGGACAATCAGCGAAGAGGTTACAATCAAAGTCAACAGTACAATCTTACATAATGAAAGAATTGGAAAGCTATATAGTTCTTAGCAGAGCTGAGTAGATTCTTAGTTTACAAATCGATTAAACAAACTCGTTTTTACCAATTTTCTAAAATTGAAGTAGGATGAGGAGAGCGTGATAAAGTTACTAAGCCAATCGTTCCATTTGCCTGCCTGAAAGGCAAGAGTTCTGTCCAAGAATCTTTTGTAGTGGCAGGCTTTTATTGTCGGATAGGTGAACAGATGTATTCTTTGTGTGTGCCTAAAAGAACTTGCCAGATTAAAATGGGAAACTAGGTAAGTGGGGGCCAGACCAAATATTGATTTATAACATAGACAAGAGAACTGAATATTGCCAGGCTAAGAGAAATAAAATTTGTAAGGGTCAGAAAGGAAATTCCTCTTTGAATAGATTGGACATTGTTAAACATGTTGCTGTAATTGGGCAGACCTGTGTTGTTCCACTGATGTCACTAATGAGATATCAAATTAGCTTTAAGAAGCAATATTTTCTATGCCTAATGTTGAATTACTCTTTCAAGAAATATTCTAACAATGTCTATCACATTAATGTGTATTTCCCCCAAATGTGGAAACATTATTATAAGATACTTAACAACAAAAAGAGTAAAATAAAAATTACTATTATTAATAAAACTCAGAGTTCAATTTTTATCCACTCATGTCATTTCACTGACCTGAACCTGAGATAACAGCAGATTACTGAAATAGCACCAGGGGCCATTGCCATGCAGCCAGCAGAATCATGCATTTCACAGATCCATGTAACAATGCAGGACATGTGTCAGAAGGGACATATTAAGAATGTTTAATAATCCAAACATGACCAGGTCATGTTGTGAAAAACAGGTTATCAATGGCAGCAAGATGGTCCATCGAGATGACAATTGTCAAAATTAATCTTATTCTTGATTCAGCAATTCCCTTAACCTATGAAGCCATAATTTACACATTAACGCCTTCTTTGGATAAATATAAAAGTCATCTTTTTTTGATCATGACGGGAATAGCTATTCAAATGGTTACACATAATTGGAAGAGCTATGGCAGGCTGAATTACACATTTTGGTGGACAAATGTTTGTACCACATAAATATGAGAGAATAAATGCAGAGTGTTTGGGTACATTTAATAGAGTGTGGAGCCCATTGACTGCATTTGTTGCATCGCAATAATTGTCACGTATTTTTTGTTGGATTTCCTTACACATCTGGGGGGGGTGGGGGGAGGGAAATGTATTTTGATTATTAAAATTTCTTAATTATAATATTGTAATCACATAATATGTCTTCTTGTATTAATAATTGAGAGGAGGGGGAAGAAAATGATTGTTTTATGTATAAATTGTGTATTTAATAGTGCGTTTTATGAAATGTTTATGCTCAAGTAATTGTATTGCACTGTCAAAGTTTAAAAATCAATAAAGATTTAAAAAAAAAAAAAATGACAATTGTCAGGAGATATACAACTGTTTCCAAAATTACAGACAGCTGTGACTATTGTGACATCACATCACATATCAAAGGTAATGTGAACAAACACTGCTTGCACTTAAGCAATAGAGACATGAACAATTAAAGCTCATGGGTAACAGGGTATGTAAACAGAAAGATCTCGTAATGGTGACATATGTGCAGCTGAAGGGGGGAAAAAAGTGGGAAGGGGTGGAGACATATGGGGGAGAGAAACATGAGGGAGAGGGCAGGGAACACTATAGACATGTGTCAGCCCACCACAGCAACCTGTCAGGTACAGGCCAGCAGGAGTGCATAGCCAGTGGAAAGATTCCACTCAGTAGTTGGGAACGAAAATCCAGACCCATGGCCCCGCCCCATTCTGCCCGAGTCACACCCTATTCTGCCCGAGTCATGCCCCCATCCCACTCCCCTCAACCTGGTTGCTTTGGGAGGGCGTCTGCACATGCGCTACATCTGCTCATGTGATGTGATGACGTCGCATACATGCGCGTGACATTACATTACATTAGTGATTTCTATTCCGCCATTACCTTGCGGTTCAAGGCGAATTACATAAGAATTGTCGCGAAATGTTGCATGCATGCGCGTGACATCACCATGTTGCATCCGTGCATACGCAGATGCCGACCTGACGTCGCTGCTACCTGGAAAGATTTTCAAAACCTGGACAAAGTGCTGGGTTTTGAAAAGCCATCCGGACCTCCGGAAATCCATACGTCTGGTAATCCTAGGCAGGGTGCCAGAGCACAGAGGAATGCAGAGGGCAGTAGGCTGGCATACAACAAGGAGATGTGCCAGCTTGGGATGCGGCAGCCCCACCCTCCAAGTTTGGTGTGAAGGGCTCTAGGTTCTGGGGATGAGGCCCCTGCAAGGGCAGACCAAGAGAAAGGGAGTAGGCCCAAAAACCAAACAAGGGCAAGGGAGGGGTGATGAAAAGTTCCAGGACACACAAAGGGGTAAGTAGAAAGCACAGGACAGACCAGGGTGGAGAAAGGAGGCCCAGGACACAAGCAGGGGGAGTGCCACTGGAAGGGAGCAGGAAACATAGAGGTGGATGGATGTGTTGCTGGAAGGGCCCATGAGAGATAAAAGTGGTAGGAGGGTGTACAGACGGGGTCCAGGACACATAAAAGGGAAGGGGTAGGGTTACCATATTTGTGAAGACAAAAAAAGACACACAGCCCTGCCCCATCCCGCCTCCCCCCCCCCACACACACACAAACTGAGCTATATGCACAAACCTGAGGTTTAGAATCTCTCTTCTCTGCTTCCCTTCCCTCACCCAAATGTCTGATATCTCTATCTCTCTTTCTCCCCTTTCCCTGTCCTTCCCTTCCTTCTTCTTTCTTTCCTTCCTCCCTTCCAATTTGGCTTCTTCCTTTACCCCTCCCTCCCCCAATCAGTGTGACATTGCTCCCCTCGATCCCCCCCAACTTCCCCCGGTGGGATGAATACCTCTCCTCTCTTTTCTCCTCCAGGGCAGGCTGCCTTATATAGCAAAAATAAGCTGCATACAGGCAATAGGTAACAGTGCCAACACAATATACATTAAAACATATTAATAGGGTATAAGAGAAGGTGGAAGTAACAGCATCTGCAGTCAGAAAAAGTACAGGAAAGCGATTTAAGCTGGAGTAGGAGTGCACAGGCAAGTCCTGCTACAGTTTAAGCTGGTATTAGTCCTTTTGAGTGTGACTAACTGGTCAGTCCTTTGCTTGAATATATGCTTTTTTTTTATTCAGTTTTATTTTTTATTTATTTAAGCATTTATATACCACTTATAGTCTAAGTCAGTGTTCTTCAACCTTTTTACACTTATGGACCGGCAGAAATAAAAGAATTATTTTGTGGACCGGCATCGGTCTGCAGACCGGCAGTTGAAGAACACTGAGCTAAGTCGTAGGCCATCTGGAAGCCTTCCCTCTGATGTTGCAACATCGGAGAGAAGGCTTCCAGTTCAGGCGCAGGACGTGCATAGGAGCCGCTGCCCGTGGCTTTGTGCACTGAGTCAGTGAGAAAGAGGGAGCCGGCCAGAAGATAATGCCGCATCAATTGCACCACGAACCGGAGGTTGGAGAACACTGTTTTGGGCCTGATGCACATGCCAGCCCTGTGGACTGGCAGGAAATTTCTGTGGACCGGCATTGGTCCATGGACCAGTGGTTGTAGAACAATGGTCTAAGTGGTTTACATTCAGGTACTCAAGCATTTTTCCCTATTTGTCCTGGTAGCTCATACTCTATCTAATGTACCTGGGGCAATGGGGGATTAAGTGACTTGCCCAGGGTCACAAGGAGCAGTGTAGGATTTAAACCCACAACCTCAGGATGCTGAGGCTGTGGCTCTAACCACTGCACCATATACTTCCCTATTATAGAAATCTTTGGAAGCTGGGGTCTTTAGTGTGTCTTTTAGAATAGCCCGAGACCCCCGTGTCGATGGGCGTAAGATAACACGGGGCTGGCTGGCCTGCGTGTTGCCCATCGGTTGGGGCGGTCGGAGGGGCGGTGAGTTTGAGGGGCGGTACGATTGGCTGGGTAGGCAGGATAATTTTGAATTGATTGGAGGTAGTAGGAGCGCGCGGTGGGGGGGGGTGTGAATTTATAAAAGGGGAGACTGTGGAGGACTCAACCGTCGTGGGTCCTCCTGAGCCGGTTTTTTCCCTCCCACCCACCCCATGTTTTTTCCGGTAGTTGGGAGTAGCTCGGGGGCGGATCTCCCGAGCTACTGGGTCATTGGGGCTCATCCGGTGATGAGCGGTGGGCCGGCGGGGTGCCGTGCCTGGTGGGTCAGGTGACCCGGATAATGGGGCATGAGGGACATGCCACCCCTCTGACCCTTGCTGGGGTGGCAGGGTCGAGGGCACTGAAGTCTATGGGTAGCTCGGGAGGAGCTCTGGGAGTTTATGTTAACTAATGTTATAATTTAAATTATATTATGTTAAGTGTTATGATTAATAAATTGAGCTGCGGCTAATTACCAACAATTGTAGTCAGAGTGTTTTTGGGGTAATGCTTGGGGAGTATAGGGGGGGAGTCAAGGTGTGGGGGTTATAGGGCAACAGTGGACGTGTCCAGATCCCGCTGTTATCTATTAACTCTTATGGTTCTATGATCTTTTTGCCTTTTAACTTTAACAAGGCTTTGAAGTCTGCTGATCAAAGGCTTAAATTAAGTTGAGCAATGGAGAAATAAATGAATGCATACACACAGACTGCATATTTCTACCCCCCACTATCAAGAGGCAAAAAAAAAAAAAATCCATCATTAGTCCCAGGGAAACGAAAAAGCAGGAAATTTCTTCTTATGTTCTTACCTGCATATGCCGAGCACATTCTTATTAAGCAGAACGAGGAGGAATGAGCTGATACCATAGCCACTTCCAATCTTCAGGCCACTGGCAGCATTAGTCAGCTGAATACATTGCCTTTGGTGGCCCCAAAAGCTTTCCCTCAGCAACAACTTTCTATCCCCGCAGAGGCAAAGCTTCTGGGCCATCGAAGGCAGCAGGTTCAGCTGACTGACACTGCCAGTGGTCTGAAGACTGCAGGCTTGCCTTCAGTGAGACTGGAGCACCTTGTGAAAACCCGGACAAAATGAAAAAATGGGCATAAGCTGCCCAGACACCCGACAGAGCCCTCAAAAAGAGGGCATGTCTGTGAAAACCTGGACATCTGGTAACCCTAGGAAGAGGGAGACATAGGGAGGACCCAAAAGACAGACAGGGGGGGTGGGGTAGTGAGGTAGTGCAGGAAGGAACATAGATACACAAAGAGGGAGGGGAGAGACATAGAGAGGGGCCACAAGACAGATCAGGAGAAAGGCAGGAGGCCTAGGGTGGGGTCATAAGGTCCAGGTCCACGTTTTCTTTGTGGTCAGTGGCTGTAGCATCTACTGGCGAGAAGACAGGTCCTGCAATACAGCAAAAAGGCTAATATTAGGAGGGATTTGGAGCAACTGCTTCCCCATGGACAGGAGTGGATCAGTCTGAGCAGGAGTGGTACCTTACCTGAACACAGGTTCAGCAGGAGGACCCAGCAGTCTCAGTGCTTCCTTAGTATCAGGTATCTATGGTGTAGAGAGAATAGTGAATGGAGAGTGAATCCATGTTCTCTAAGTTCTACTGGTTACAATATTCTAGACGTCTGAAGAAATGAAAATGAATTATCCTAAGATGTCTATGGGCAGATCCCCTTACATGTCTTAGGAAACCTTAAAAAATGGCATCTAGGAGGCAGCACATCCCATGAACATTGTCCTGATTTGTCCATAATTGAACTGTTATATGTCCATCTGCAAAACGTCCAATGTGCCACACCCAGGACGCCTAAAAATGATTTCACAAACCTCCAGAACCCCATTTTCAAATCTTTTACCTTGCAGTGAAGATGGCTTCAAAAAAGATCAGGAAGACTGATCAGCCACTTACATGGAAGGAAAACTTCACAAATACTGAGGTGGTCATGTTTCAAGTAGAGAGTTACGCGGGGACAGAAATCCCACCCGTCCCCACCCGTCCCCGCCAAAGTCCCACCCGTCCCCGTGAGGAATCCCACCCGTCCCCACCCGTCCCCTGAGGAATCCCTCCGTCCCCACCCATCCCCGCGAGGAATCCCCTCCGTCCCCACCCGTCCCCGCGAGGAATCCCCTCCGTCCCCGCCCGTCCCTATAAACTACAGAAATAGTTATTTCATTTAATTATGCTACTAAATTAAAGGCTCTGGTAGAAAACCATTTACAAATAAGCAAAGAGACTTTATTAATTTGAAAATATTAATTGGGAAGAATACATACTTTGCAAACGGGTTTCTACCAGAGCCTCTAATGTTTATAAATTTTTATCAACACAACTAATATACTACTTTATCCTGAAGCAAAATAAAAAAAAAGAAATATAATTCTTTTCCTACCTTTGTTGCCTGGTTTCTGCTTTCCTCATGTTCTCATTCAATTCCTTCCATCCACTGTCTCTCTTCCTTCTGCATCTTCCATTTGCTCTGTTACTGTGCCTCTCCCTTTCTTCCCCCTTCCAAATTGGTCTGGCACCCATCTTCTTCTCTCCGCTACCCCCATAGTCTGGCATCTGTCTTCTTCCCTGCCAGCGTCTTCTCCCTACTCTCTCTTCCCCATTTCCTTTCAGCGTCCTTCTCCCCCCATCTTCCCCATGTCCTGTCAGCGTCCTTCTCCCCCCTCTGTCTTCCCCATGGCCTTTCAGCGTCCTTCTCCACCCCCCCCCCCGTCTTCCCCATGTCCTTTCAGCGTCCTTCTCCACCCCTTTGTCTTCCCCATGTGCTTTCAGCATCCTTCTCCCCCCTCTGTCTTCCACAAGTGCTTTCAGAGTCCTTCCCCCCCCCGCCCTTCCCATGGCCTTTCAGCGTCCTTCTCCACCCCTTTGTATTCCCCATGTGCTTTCAGCGTCCTTCTCCCTCCTCTGTCTTCAAGTGCTTTCAGAGTCCTTCCCCCCCCCGTCTTCCCCATGGCCTTTCAGCGTCCTTCTCCCCACTCCTTCTCTACCGCCCTGGGTGCAGCACAGCTGGCCAGGTCCCCTTACTTTTGTGGCACTTCCCCGACCTACTGACAACAGCCCCGGTCCGACAAACCTCCCTGCCCTTAACCGCGAATCTAAATTACCTTATTACAGCTGCTGTAAGAAGATAATTTAGATTCGCGGCTAAAGGGCAGGGAGGATTGTCGGACCGGGGCTGTTGTCGGTCGGTCGGGGAAGTGCCACAAAAGTAAGGGGACCTGGCCGACTGTGCTGCAACTGGGGCGGGGTGGGGTGGGGCGGGGCGGGGCGGGGTGGACCGCCCCCTTTCTTGGTAGCCACTCGAACCGCGAGGCTACTCTCCTCCTTACCTGCACTGCCTGCAGCACAGAGCCAAACGGAAGTCTTCCCGACGTCAGCGCTGACGTCGGAGGGAGGGAGGGCTTTGTTTAAGCCCTCCCTCCCCTCCGACATCAGCGCTGACGTCGGGAAGACTTCCGTTCGGCTCTGTGCTGCAAGCAGAGAAGGTAGGGAGAAGAAGAGCCGCGCGACTGAGTACATCCAGCCCCGCAGGAACCCCGCGACCCTCGGAGGCGTCCCCACGGGATCCCCGCGACCCTAGGGGGCGTCCCCACGGGATCCCCGTGACCCAAAGGGGGAACCCGCGGGATGCCCGTGGGTCCCGCAGGATTCCCGTCGTCCCCGTTCCCGTGCAGTTCTCTAGTTTCAAGTTTCAAGATTTCAAGTTTTATTAAAAATTTGATATTCCGCCTAACGGATTTCTAAGCGGAGTACAAATTAATCTACAATAAAAAGTAAAATCTTGGGGACATGGACTGTAGCTCATACTGGCATACTGGTACATTAAGGTAAAGCATCCCTTCTACTTCTACATCTTGTGCCGGTCCTCACAGTCCATTTAGAATTAAGTCCAGAATTGCATTTCCTCTTGAATTTTCCTTTACAAGCTGTTCCATGAAGCAGTCGCCTACAGCATCCAGAAACTTGGTCTGCAGCCGGAGGTGCATAGGTTCCAGTCTATCCCCGGATAGTTGAAGTCACCCATGATAACTGCGTTGCCTCCCTTGCAGTTTTGTTTAATCTCATCCGTCATGTTTCCATCAATTTCTTCAGACTGGCCTGGGGGTCGGTAGTAGATGCCAATCTTCATTTCCAATCCATTTGTTCCCGGAATTTTGACCCTTAGAGACTCTAACTTATCCATCAGTTCTGGTGTAGTCTCTCCAGTAGATTCAATTCCCTCTTTGACATATATGGCAACGCCCCCACCTTTTTGAGCCACTCTGTCTCTGTGGTATAGTTTGTATCCTGGGACACAGTGCTACTGGGATACAAACAGAGACAGAGTGTCTCAAAAAGGTGGGGGCATGCCATATACGTCAAAGAGGGAATTAAATCTACTGGAGAGACTACACCACAACTGACGGATAAGTTAGAGTATGGGTCAAAATTCTGGGAACAAATGGACTGGAAACGAAGATTGGCATCTACTACCGACCCGCAGGGCAGTCTGAAGAAATTGATGGAGAAATGACAGACAAGATTAAACGCAACTTCAAGGGAGGCAACGCAGTTATCATGGGTGACTTCAATTATCCAGAGATAGACTGGAACCTAGGCACCTCCGGCTGCAGACCAAGTTCCTGGATGCTGTAGGCGACTGCTTCATGGAACAACTTGTAAAGGAAAATACAAGAGGAAATGCAATTCTGGACTTAATTCTAAATGGACTGCTAGGACCGGCACAAGATGAAGAAGTAGAAGAGATGCTGGGAGGCAGCGATCACAATATGATCCACTTCGACCTGGATGCAGGGGAGAAGCATAGGTCCAGAATGATGGCCACAGCGCTGAACTTCCGAAAAGGGAATTACGAAGGGATGAGACTCATGATAGGAAAGAAGATTGAGAAGAGGATAAGCACTGTAAAAACGCTAGAGCAAGCTTGGTCCCTTTTTAAGGACACAGTCACCGAGGCGTAAAATCTATATATACCGCGTATCAACAAAGGATCCAAGAGGAAAAAGAACAAAGAACCGACGTGGCTCACTGTAGAGGTGAAGGAAGCGATCAGAGATCATTTAAAGAATGGAAAAGGTCAAAAATGGACGAAAACTGGAATAAGCACAAACAACGTCAACGCAGGTGCCATAAGGCGGTAAAAGGGGCCAAAAGAGACTATGAGGAAAAAAATAGCTAAGGAGGCGAAAAACTTCAAGACGTTCTTTCGATATATTAAGGGGAAACGACCCACGAAGGAAGCGGTGGACTGTTGGATGAGCATGGAATAAAGGGAGTGCTAAAGGAGGACAAAGAAATTGCAGACAAACCGAACACATTTTTTGCATCTGTATTTACCGAAGAGGATATACACAGCATACCGGAACCCATCAGGCTGTATGCTGGAAACAAAGACGGGAAACTGACAGGGTTGACGGTCAGTCTAGAAGAGGTATGAAGGCAGATCGATAGGCTTAAGAGCGATAAATCCCCGGGACTGGATGACATCCATCTGAAGGTCATCAAAGAACTGAAAGGGACTACAGCTAAACTACTTCAACTAATAGCCAATCTGTCGATCAAATCGGGAAAGATTCCAGAAGACTGCAAGGTGGCGAATGTTACGCCGATCTTCAAAAAAGATTCAAGGGGAGATCTGGGAAACTACAGACCGGTGAGTCTGACCTCAGTACCGGGAAAGATGGTAGAGGCGCTGATAAAGGACCGCATCATTGATCATCTTGACGGACACGGTTTAATGAGGACCAGCCAGCACGATTTCAGCAAAGGTAGATCTTGCCTGACGAACTTGCTGCACTTCTTTGAGGGAGTAAACAGGCAGATAGACAAGGGCGACCTGGTTGACATTGTATATCTGGATTTTCAGAAGGCATTTGACAAGGTTCCACATGAACAACTACTTCGGAAAATTGCGAGCCATGGAATCGAGGGTGAAATACTCACGTGGATTAAAAACTGGCTGGAACATAGGAAACAGAGAGTGGGAGTAAATGGAAGAGTGTCACCAGCGAGGTGCCGCAGGGCTCGGTGCTTGGACCCGTGCTCTTCAACATCTTTATAAACGATCTGGACATTGGCAAGACAAGTGAGGTGATTAAGTTTGCGGACGATACGAAGTTATTCAGAGTAGTGAAGACACAGGGGGATTGCGAAGATCTACAACATTGTTCTTCAACCGCCAGTCTGTGGACCGGTTCCGGTCCGCAGGAAATTTCTGCCGGTCCGTGCAGGGCCGGCGAGATTGATTAACTTCAATTTCCTGCAGGTCCATGCAGGGCCGGCAAGATGGACGAGATATTTTCAGCTGGGCCGGAAAGATCATGGGGAGCCTCCGACAGTGGCTTTCTCCTATCTCTGCAGCTCTCTTTACTTACCAGTGCAGCGATTCACAAAGGAAGCCTTGGGGCTTTTGCTGAGTCGCGGCCGTCTCTGATGATGCAATTTCCTCTTTCCTCAGAGACGGCGCAACCCAACAAAGGACCCAAGGCTGTCTTCCTGAATTGCTGCGCTGGCAAGTAAGGAGAACTGCTGGGAGGGGTGAAAGCCACTGTTGGAGCCTGGGAGGCTGCTGGGCAAGGGAAAATAAAGGGACAGCTGCTACTGGACCTGGAGAGGGAAAAGGAGAGATGCTGCTGGGAGGGGAGGAGTGAAAGGAGTCTGGGAAGCTTCTGGACAAGGGAAAAAAGGGACAGCTACTACTGGACCTGGAGGGAAGGAGAAGGAGAGATGCTGCTGGGAGGGGAGGAAGGGAAGAGAGTTATTGCTGGACAAGAGGAGGAGGGAAGGGAGAAGGAAAAAAGGAAGGAAACAGCTGGCAGGGAGATTAGAGGAGGAGAAGGGGAGAGACAGGCATGAGAAAGTAGAGAGATTGATGATGGGAAGGGGCAGCAGAGAAATAAGCAGAGAGGGACAACGATGCTAGATCTGGTGTAGGAGAGATAAAAATGAAGAGAGCAGTGAAGCTGGAATGAATCATGTAAAAAGGAGAGAGGGGGCACAGGCTGGTTGGAAAGGGGAGAGGGGCATAGAAAACAGACAGATACCATATGGAAGGGGGAGAGGGCAGACAGTGGATGGAAAGGGCAGATGCTAGATTGAAGAGACAGAGAGGGCAGACACTGGAAGAATGAGAGTGAAAAGAAGATGAAAGCAGAAACGAGAGACGACAAAAGGTAGAAAAAAATAATTTTATTTCTATTTTGTGATTAGAATATATCAGATTTGAAACATATATACTGCTAGAGCTGGTGTTAGACATTACTGGGGACCGCAAAGCCCAGGCAGTGCTTCTTTAGCTTCCAGCTGGCTTAGGGCGCTCTCTGACCAGGGAGCAGTTGCCCTAGTTGCACTCCCCTAACACTATTCCTGTCATGTGTGACTGCTGTATTCTGTTAGCATGATATTTCTGTGTAGCATGGCTTATTCAGTTTTCTTGATAGTAGTTATGTGAAGGGGAGGGGAGACAGGGGTTTTGTTGATCCTTGCTCTGTATTATTTGTATTTATAAAATGACAATTGTGTAGAATATTGTTTCTTTTTATACATTAATAAAATACATTCAATATAAAATCATAACTGAGGCTTGTGCGGATGGGATCAGATGATTTGTGGGGACTGAGCTCGCGGAGATGGGGCGTAAACGGGGTTTTTAAATTGTAGTTCTAGAAGTTTGCCGGTCCACAAACTAATTCTTTTATTTCTGCTGGTCCACGGGTGTAAAAAAGTTGAAAAACACTGATCTCCAAAGTGACATAATCAAGCTCGAGAAATGGGCAGCGACATGGCAAATGAGGTTCAACGTGGGTAAGTGCAAAGTGATACATGTGGGTAACAAAAATCTCATGCACGAATACAGGATGTCCGGGGCGATACTTGGAGAGACCTCCCAGGAAAGAGACTTGGGAGTTCTGATCGACAAGTTGATAAAGCCGTTTACACAATAGAAACATAGAAAAAAAAAACATAGAAACATAGAAAATGACGGCAGAAAAGGGCCTCGGCCCATCAAGTCTGCCCACTCTAATGACCCACCCCCCAACTTCATCCCCCAAGAGATCCCACATGCCTATCCCATTTTTTCTTAAAATCTGGCACGCTGATGGCCTCAATCACCTGCAGTGGAAGTTCATTCCAATGATCAACCACCCTTTCGGTGAAGAAATACTTCCTGATGTCACCATGAAATTTCCTGCCCCTGATTTTCAGCGGATGCCCTCTTGTGGCCGTGGGACCTTTAAGAAAAAGATATCATCTTCCACCTGGATACGGCCCGTGATATATTTAAACGTCTCAATCATGTCTCCTCTCTCTCTACGTTCCTCGAGTGAGTATAGCTGCAATTTACTCAGCCTTTCCTCATATAGGAGATCCTTGAGTCCCGAGACCATCCTGGTGGCCATTCGTTGAACCGACTCAACTCTCAGCACATCTTTTTGGTAATGTGGCCTCCTGAATTGTACACAATATTCCAAATGAGGTCTCACCATGGATCTGTACAACGGCATTATGACTTCGGGCTTCCGGCTGACGAAACTTTTGTCTAGTCTTGGATGAAGCCTTCTCCACTTGATTGGCAGTTTTCATATCTTCACTAATGATCACTCCTAAATCTCGTTCTGCTGTAGTCCTAGCTAAGGTCTCACCATTTAGGGTATAAGTTCTGCACAGATTTCTGCTGCCAAGGTGCATGACCTTACATTTTTTAGCATTGAAGCTTAGCTGCCAAGTCAAGGACCAATGTTCCAGTAAGAGTAGGTCCCGCGTCATACTGTCGGGCAAAGTGCTTTTACCTACTATGTTGCATAGTTTGGTGTCATCGGCAAATAATGTTATTTTACCTTGAAACCCCTGAGTCAGGTCTCCTATGAATATGTTAAAGAGGATTGGGTCCAAGACCGAGCCCTGTGGCACTCCACTGGTCACCCTTGACGTTTCGGAGAGGGTACCATTAACCACCACCCTCTGAAGTCTACCGCTTAGCCAGTCATTGACCCATGCAGTTAATGTTTCTCCTAATCCCATCGAATTCATCTTGCTCAATAACCTGCGGTGTGGGATGCTATCAAAAGCTTTACTGAAGTCCAAGTACACGACGTCCAGGGACTCCCCCATATCCAGCTTTCTTGTTACCCAGTCAAAGAAGCTGATTAGATTGAATTGGCAGGACCTTCTCTTTGTAAATCCATGTTGATGGGGATCCCGTAGATTCTCCTCGTTCAGGATCGTATCTAATTTATGCTTAATTAGTGTTTCCATGAGTTTACTCACTATTGATGTGAGACTCACCGGTCTGTAATTCGCAGCCTCCGTCCTGCAATCCTTTTTGTGGAGTGGAATGACGTTAGCTGTCTTCCAATCCAATGGGACTCTTCCTGTACTCAGGGAAAGATTGAAGAGCACAGATAACGGTTCCTCCAGGACTTCACACAACTCTCTAAGCACCCTGGGGTGTAGATTGTCCAGTCCCATGGCTTTGTTCACTTTGAGTCTTGATAGCTCACAGAAGACGCTGCTGGGTGTAAACTCGAAATTCTGAAATGGGTCTTCCGAGCTTTGCCTTGCCTGCAACTGTGGACCGGACCCCGGCACCTCGCAGGTAAAGACTGAGCAGAAGTATTTATTTAGTAGTTCGGCTTTATCGGAATCCGATTCTACATAATTCCCGTCCGGTTTCCTAAGGCGTACTATCCCATCTGTGTTTCTTTTTCTATCACTAATGTACCCAATGTTCTTTGCTAGATTCTCTTCTGTTCGAAGTTTGGCCTCTCTGACTGCTGTTTTGACAGCTTTAGACCTGGCCAGATAGTCTTCTTTTGCCTCCCTTTTTCCTGATCGTTTGCAGGAAATAAATGCTTTTTTCTTTTCTTTAACGAGGACTGAGATCTCCGCAGTGAACCACTGGGGTTTATTGTTTCTCCATCGTTTGCTTATTGTTTTTATATAGCGGTTTGTTGCTTCATGTAGAATAGATTTCAGGGTTGACCACACAGGGTTGATCTACATTATCGATTTCAGCTTGGTTTTGCAGTGCCCAATGGACAAAATCTCCCATGCATTTGAAGTCAGTGCCCCGAAAGTTGAGGACCTTTGTTGCTGTGTTTGATCTAGTGAAACCTTTCCTGAGGTTGAACCATACCATGTTGTGGTCGCTGGAGGCTAGCATATCGCCTACCGAAATCTCTGAGACGCTTTCTCCGTTGGTGAGTACCAGGTCCAGTATCGCCTGATCCCTAGTGGGCTCCAATACCATTTGTTTGAGTCGTGCTCCTTTTATGGAGGTTAATAGCCTTCTGCTGCCACTGGTTGTAGTGGAAAGTGTGTTCCAATCTACATCGGGCATGTTGAAGTGCCCTAACAGTACTGTGTCCCCACAGCATTATTCTCTATGTCTTCTATGTTCTACTATGTCTTCTATGTTCTACTGTTCTCTATGTCTTTGATTAATTCTATATCCTTGTCTTCCTGTTGTCTTGGAGGTCTGTATACCACACCAAGATACGTCATTTGTCGTTTCCCCTGGCCAGGTTCACCCAGAGGGACTCCCCGGTGTACTTGACATCTGTGATTCTGGTAGCTTTGATGTCTTCTTTAGTGTATAGTGCTACCCCTCCTCCTAACTTGCCCTCTCTGTCTCGACGAAGTAAGTTGTAACCTGGTATAGCCATATCCCACCCATGTGAGTCTGTGAACCAAGTCTCGGATATCGCCACCACTAGAGAATGACACGGGGAAAAAATCTTTTCCCGTCACTGCACCGTCCCCGGCCCACCATCCTCTGCACCGCCCCGTCATCGCTGTTCCCTTCACCGCTGTTCCCTTCACCGCCCCGTCACCGTCATCCCTTTCACCGCCACTGCCATCCCATTCACCGCCCCGTCACCGTCCCCGCAGCATACATATAAGCCTCAGTACTGCGAAACACCATGAAGACAGAAGAGAATCCTGCCACCACTACTACTACTACTGCACTGAGAATCTGTTTCAGTGCCTCTGCCCTGTAGTAAAAACAGAACATAAAATAAATCAATTGACTTGTCCTCCCTTGCAATGACGTGTCCCCCATGTTCACCTATAGCTCGAATCAGGTCAATTGTGCACACTAAAAATGCAGGTGGATCTGGAACGTGAGCACAGGCAGGCAGTGATACAAAAACAGCAGACACCCGACCGATTGCAGTGTTCCGCCATCTCCCTCCCTCCATCTCACCTTAGATGTAGAGTATGCCGGCTTTCTTTTTCGCCCAGCCGCACGTGCGGGTGCTCATTTGTTCAATATTCTCCTCTGATGCAACTGGAAACAGGAAGTTGTAAGAGAGGAGATGATTGATCAACTCGAGCAGCCGCGCAAGCGCGGCTTTTTGAACGCATGCGGCTGGGCGAAAAAGAAAGCCGGCATACTCTACATCAGTGTTTTTCAACCTTTTTACACCCGTGAACCGGCAGAAATAAAAGAATTATTTTGTGGACCGGCAAATACTAGGACTAAAATTTTAAAACCCTGTTTCCGCCCCATCTCCACAAGCTCGGTCACCTCAGTAACTATAGAAAAATAGACAAATATAGTGCAAAATATAGACAGCAGATATAACTTCTCAAAACTGACACATTTTGCTCACTAAATTGAAAATAAAATCATTTTTCCTACCTTTGCTGTCTGGTGATTGATTTCATGAGTCTCTGGTTGCATTTCCTTCTGTCTGTGTATCCTTTCTTTCATTTCTTTCTTCCTGCACTCAGGCCCAAGAATTGTCCCTTTCTATTCCCTCCCTCTTTCCTTCCCATGTCTTTAGTGCCCCAGTGCCTCCTTCCCATGTCCTTAGTGCCCCTTCCTGTCTTTAGTGCCCCCAGTGCCTCCTCCCCATGTCTTTAGTGCCCCAGTGCCTCCTTCCCATGTCCTTAGTGCCCCTTCCTGTCTTTAGTGCCCCCAGTGCCTCCTTCCCATGTCCTTAGTGCCCCTTCTTGTCTTTAGTGCCCCCAGTGCCTCTTCCCCATGTCTTTAGTGCCCCAGTGCCTCCTTCCCATGTCCTTAGTGCCCCTTCCTGTCTTTAGTGCCCCCAGTGCCTCTTTCCCATGTCCTTAGTGCCCCTTCCTGTCTTTAGTGCCCCCAGTGCCTCCTTCCCATGTCTTTAGTGCCCCTGGTGCCTCATTCCTATGTCCCTCTCTCACTGCCTTCTACACTTTGTCCCACCCCCACCCCCACCCCTGAATCCTGCCTGCCTACCTTTCTCCCTCCCTAGCCAAAGCCAGCCTGCTGCCTCCCTGCCGCCCAAAAAAAAAAAAAAGCCTCCTTCCTTTTCCCCTGCTCTTACCGCCATGCTCATGCTGCAGCTACTAAAACCGACAGGAAGTCTTTCTGACTTAATTCTGAAGTCGGAGAGGACGCTCTGGGCCAGCCAGGTAGCGATTGGTTGGCCCAGAACGTCCTCTCTGACATCAGAATTGACGTCGGAAAGACTTCCTGTCGGCTTTAGTAGCTGCAGCATGAGCATGGCGGTAAGAGCAAGGGAAAAGGAAGGAGGCTTTTTTTTTTTTCGCTCAGACCGGCAGAAATTCAACCGGCGGTAAGGAGGAGGGAGGGAGATGGCGGGGACAGCGCGATCCTTGATTGCCTCACTGCGGGGACAAGTCCATTCACCGCTCCACGGGGCGGTGAATGGCCTTGTCCCCGTCCCACAGAGGCCACTATTTTTTCTTCCCCATTTCGGCGGGCTACCCGCAGCTAAACGCGGCTAGCCACGGGTAACCCGCCACCGTGTCATTCTCTAGCCACCACGTCTAGGTCGGCGTTCATTATTTCCGTCTCCAATTCCAGAATTTTATTGCCTAAACTGTGTGCATTAACATACATAGCCCTCCATACCTTATGTTTACTAAGTCCTTGTGGAGAATTTCCTGCCTGAGTTAGTGTGACTAGTGTGACTCCTGTAGTATTGTTTTCAATGTGTGTACTTACCTCGGACTCAGAAATGGAGTTTCGACTTACCTCTCCAGGATACTTACTTACTGCGCTGGTATGTGAGAGGGTACCCTCCCCCAATTTACCTAATTTAAAGCCCTATGAAGTAGGCGGGCTAGTCGATGTCCGAAGACATTCTTACCTCTTCTGGTCAGGTGGAGTCCGTCTGGTCCCTGAAGTCCCTGCAGTGCCTCTCCATGGTTCAGGAATCCGAAGTTCATCTCCTTGCACCATCCGTGTAGCCACTCGTTAGTCCTGTGGATACGCTCTTCTCTGGCTATCCCCTTGCCTCTTACTGGGAGGATCAAGAAGAAGACCACCTGCACGCTCATCTACTTCAGCTTCTCACCCAGGGCTCCAAAGTTTTTAGGTATATTCTCCGGGGTGTTCCTGGCAGTGTTGTTCGTTCCAACATGGATGAAAAGCATGGGGAAGTGGTCTTGGGGCTGGATAAGTCTGTCTAGGCAGGCGGTGACATCTCGGATCCTGGCTCCAGGTAGACAGCAAGCCTCTCTTGATTGTATATCTGGTCTGCAAATTGGTCCCTCGGTGCCCCTCAGCATGGAGTCCCCAATGACTACCACTCTGCGCTTCTTCGGGGGGAGCTGATCAGTTGCCGTATGATGGACATTAGAGAATGACACGGTGGCGGTTTACCCGCGGCCACCGCATTTTAGCCGCGGGTCACCGCCGAAAACGGGGAAGAAAACTAGCAGTCGCTGCGGCGACGGGGACAAGGCCATTCACCGCCCGCGGGGCGGTGAATGGGTCTTGTCCCCGCAGTGAGGCATGAAGGATCGCATGGTCCCCGCAGCTCACACCCGCCTGCCCAATCGATTCTAGTGTTTAGCCAGCTCTCTCCCTTCTCCTCACCTTAGTTTGTAGATTTTCTTTTTCGGCGACCCGCACGCTATCAGAGAGCCGCGCACCCGCTGCTGCTCAGTTTCGATCTTCTGCTCTGACGCAACCGGAAACAGGAAGTTGCAGCAGAGCAGAAGATTGAACACTGAGCAGCCGCGCGTGTGCGGCTCTTTGGGAAAGCGTGCAGGTCGCCGAAAAAGAAAGCCTGCAAGTTAAGGTGAGGAGAAGGGAGAGAGCTGGCTAAACACTAGGATCGATTGGGCAGGCGGGTGGGGGCTGCGAGGACCGTGCGATCGCTAGTGTTCCCGGCTCAGACTGTAAGGAGGGAGTGAAAGGGAAAAGGATTCTGGGCCAAGGTGATGAAAACGGAAAGAAAAACCCACAGCAGGAAAGAAAGGGAAGGACAGGCAGGTGAGCCAGATGCTAGAAGCAGGGGGGGGGGGGGGGGGGGAAGAAAGAGGGAAAAAAGCTAGATGGGGTTGAAAAGAAGAGACACACTGGTATGGAAGAGGAAGATAGGGGAAATCTGGACACAGGAAGGTAACAGAAAGAGGGGAAATTATGTGCATTGGGGCATAGGGACAGAGACAAAAAGGGGACATGCCATGTGGATGGAATATGGACACAGGGGGGGGCAATGGCAGATACATAGGGGAGATATTAGAAAAGTATATAAAATCGTACCCGTTTGAGGCTTTTATGTATGCAGCAGTGACGGTGACGGGGCGGTGAATGGGATGGCAGTGGCGGTGACGGGGCGGTGAAGAGGATGGTGAGACGGGGACAGGGCGGTGACGGGGATGGTGAGACGGGGACGGGGCGGTGACGGGGATGGTGAGACGGGGACGGGGCGGTGACGGGGACCAATTTTTTCACCGTGTCATTCTCTAATGGACATCTTCCTGTACCACATTGCCAGTTCCTTCCTGTAAAATCTGGAATCTATTCCTCAGGGTGATTTGTGGGGTTGATGTGAAACTGCCCTGTTTGCAAGAAAAAGAAGAAGAAGAAACTGAAAAAGTGGGGGGGGGTGGTCTTCTGTGCTTGCCTGAGGAGAAGGTTACCAGCTGCCAGGAGTCATCGTCTCCAGCCATTTCCTGTACCCCAATCATTGGTTTCAAAGCTGAAGGTTTGGTCGGTTTGGGCGTCTCGAGGATGGTCTTGTCTTGCGCCTGCTTGGTGATTTGGGATGCTTCTCAGGCGCTTCACCTTTTCCCTTAGGCTCAGTTCCTGTAAGATGTCTCCATCTAGCTGGCCCACCTCCTCTGTCTGCGTAGGGACTGTAGTGTTCTGCTGGGGGATGGCCTCGGTCTGCACAGAGACTGTAGTGTACTGCTGGGGGATGGCCTGGGTCTGCACAGAGACCTCTGTCCACCGTCCTGGGTCATCCTCCACCTGTACGTGGGCCGTGGCCACCCCCTGGATCCCTTGGGTGACTGGAATGCCGCTGCAGCGGTAAAAAGGGTGAACAGAATGCTAGGAATGATAAAGAAGGGGATCACAAACAGATCGGAGAAGGTTATCATGCCACTGTACCGGGCCATTGTGCACCCTCACCTGGAGTACTGCGTTCAGCACTGGTTGCCGTACATGAAGAAAGACATGGTACTACTTGAAAGGGTCCAGAGAAGAGTGACTAAAATGGTTAAGGGGCTGGAGGAGTTACCGTACAGTGAGAGATTGAAGAAACTGGGCCTCTTCTCCCTTGAAAAGAGGAGACTGAGAAAAGACATGATCGAAATACTGAAGGGAATAGACTTAGTAGATAATGACAGACTGTTCACACTCTCCAAGGTAGGGAGAACGAGAGGGCACTCTCTAAAGTTGAAAGGGGATAGATTCCATACAAATGTAAGGAAGTTCTTCTTCACCCAGAGAGTGGTGGAGAGCTGGAACACTCTTCCGGAATCTGTTGTAGGGGAAAACACCCTCCAGGGTTTCAAGACTAAGCTGGACAAGTTCCTGCTAAACTGGGACATACACAGGTGAGGCTGAACCATTTTAGAGCACTGGTCTTTGACCTGAAGGCCGCCGCGTGAGCGGACTTCTGGGCACAACGGACCACTGGTCTGACCCAGCAGTGGCAATTCTTATGTTCTTATAGGAGAGAGAGACAATAATGGGAAGAACAATTGGCTGGGACCCTTCTGTAAGTATGCAAGAAATACAAGCCAAAAAGAGAGCACCTGTCTGCAAACTCCAAGGGCAAGGAGTGGGCTGCCATTTGTTCAGCAACTAAATGTGATCCACCGCAAAAACTGAGATGAAGTGGAGAGAGTATAAAAGACAGCATAAAAGAGACGTACAGAAGAAGGTTGGGGACAGGCCTCCAAATGCTGGCCTTTCTGATACGATACCCCTCAAATAGATGGTATACAACCTCCTCCCCAAGGCCAGCATCCATGGTGTTATCAGCCAGGACACATCTGCTCCTGGACTAGATTCAGGTGGGGATGGAGGCTGTGTTCTGTGTGCTGCACCCACTCACTAAAGGGGGAAAAGGGGCCAATGGAGTGAGCTCCCCAGGCCAACCACGTGAGGGGCAGGGTTCTGGAGGGAGGGGAAGAGGGCTGGTGGCCATTCTGACTGCCAGTGCAATAGGCCACAGGACTCAGGGGTGCTACACAGAGTCGGAGTGTATGGCAGCTGCTGTGGCCCAGGCCAGCAACTAAATGGGTGGACCAGTACATGCATGTAGTCATTTCCTTTCCCCCTCCCTAAACAGTGTTCATGCTTTCTCTTCCACCTCAGTCATCCCAGCACCTTTTCCATTTTCTCTCTCTGTGTACCTTCAGGTAGAATTGTGAGGACGCTTAGCGTCTTGTCAGACATGGTTTACTGTCATAGGTTTTTCTGTAGGGGCAGACAGGTTAAGGCTGCGTGACACTGGTACTGCTTACTTTAGCATTCGAAGAGCACCTGGAGGGACAAAGACAGAAATGTTGGTAAGTTGTGGCAGGTATTAGTGATGTCCAGGACCCACATCTCCTCCCCTTTTCCCATGCAGATGACTCCAAGACAGAGGCAGGTGGCCAAGCCAGAGACAACAGGGACCAGCGAATGCAGGGTCAGAGAGGCCACCAGACACAGAGGGTGATCCGCATGATGGCCAGGATCTGGAGGCAGCAGCTGTCAATGCAGATAAAACTACTGCTGAAGAGCAGGGGCAGGAGCAGGATGACTGCTCTTATAGTTGCCCACTGTTTGGAAAAAGGGCATACAGTATATCTGGCATGTTGCAATGTATGGTGCTTGAAAAATTACTGGGTTTTTAGTGATGTTAGTTTAAGGTTAAAACAAAAAGAACAGTATTGTATATTTCACCATGACTCCGTGTGGTGTGAATAGCATGATTGAATGGCAGGTGGTTTTTTATTTTTTTTTAATGCGCTGATTGATGACATCATTTGAAATCGCCTTTTTAATGACAACTTTTGTGGCACTGCGTCCACGTGTTTTGAAAGCCGAGTGTTGCAGTGTGGACATTGGGAATAGCGGCTTTCCCTGAAGCAGCTTGGTGGCTCAAGCGAAACAGAAGCTCTTCTGTCAAGAATTTGGATTAAGTGAAAGTGGCAATATGAGAGGGGTAAAAGAATATTTTTGCTAAGATGATGGGCCATTGGAATTAAATATCGGAACTGAGTTTGTCAAGATAAGTAATAAGGGCTTCAGTTTGGAATATTTTATTACTGCTCTGTAATAATGATTAAAGGACACATATGCCATAAGTTATGATTTAAGTGATGTAAGTAAAGAATTTGGAACAACTGCTGTACTGTTTATGAAATAATTTGTGATAGAGATGAAATATGAACTGAACTTAGTTTGGAATTGTATTTGAGATTAATTGGAGTTGTTTTGTAGACCCTTAATGATAGATAGCTCCATAAAATTGTCTTGTGCTCTGGGCACTTAAATATTGAGGTCTTTTTTTTCCACTTATGATTTGGGTTTGCAGTCAATATCAGTGGTGTTGATATCTCAATACACAGTTTTTTGGTTGTTCGTTATCTTTTGAAAGTCTGTGCCCATATAGATATTAGTGTTTTCACTACTTATTTAACTCCATTGGGACTAGTTAACCCATAGAGATTACTGCACCCAGACAGACAAGAATATTCCTTTCAATCTCCAATACACCACTCCTTCTCATGGACTGATTTCTTTTTCTTGATTTCTAAAGTGGAGAACACTAGAATGGAAACTCCATTGATAACGGATCATGACAGTGTGACACTTAATCTCTCATTTTTAATACTTACTGGATCTAAGCCAGTGTAGAGGTTTAATAATGATCTTCCTCAGGATCAGGACATACCAAATATGCTGATTGTTTTATGTTAAATCAAGATGCCCCGGTTTTGGAGGCCATCAGGTGGTATGCTTTTAAAGCAATTAGTGCAAACTATATAGTTGAAAAAGTCTATAAAGATGGGAAAGTAGAAATCAACACATAATACAAGGGCTAGTCACTGCTAAGACCCCCTGGTAATTTTCCCAGCGCAGTATTGAATGCAATTGACCCTCAGAAATGCCACCAGCCACTCAAATATGTTTCATAGTGGTTGGATTTATACATTATATCCTCACCGGGCCATTTTTGTTTTGTTTTGTTTTTAAATTTGTGTATATCTTAGTTTTTCATAAAGTGCAACAGTGCCAAAGTAAACCTTATTGTAGATAAGAGCTAATACTTAGCTTAGCTATACTGATCCATTCTAAGGGATACTATCACCAACCTGTTTCACCCAACACGGGTTTCATCAGAGCTGTGATCCCTAGAATATTAAAAGACATTTAGAAACTGTATTAAACTAATATTCTTGCAAACACTTAAAAACCATTCACCTCTGAATAACTAAAGTATTTACCTCGATTAGAATGTGTTTCCCACGACGCGACCACTCTATAGGTTTTAAAATGGCCACGGTGTGTTATAACTGCTGTTTAAATACCCCCCCACCGGGGAGTCAGAACCAACCCCAAACCGGGTCAGCAGAGACCATGCTGATGTCAGCAAATGGGCGGGATGGCTGCCCGGAGGCGGGGCAAAGGATTTCATAATTTCAAAACCCCATACCGGGATCTTACAAAAATCTTTAAGCACTCCCTCCTTTCTATATTGGTATTAAAATTAAAAATGAAGGGGAAGAAGCATAATCAGGCAAGACCTCATATAAGCATTTGCCATTCCAGTTCCAGATTAAGGCCCCAAGGGGTAACTGTATTAAGACGGTTTATCCAACCACTATGAAAAACATATTTGAGTGGCTGGTGGCATTTCTGAGGGTCAATTGCATTCAATACTGCGTTGGGAAAATTACCAGGGGGTCTTAGCAGTGATTAGCCCTTGTATTATGCGATGCTTTTAAAGCAACCATTTATGGAAAGATTATTGTATAATGTACTTAAAAGTAAACAGAGTCGAGAGAGTATGTCTAGGTTAGAATGAGAAATTGAGTCTTTGGAGAAGGAACTTCAGCACAACAGAGGAGTCATAAGGATAAGATGTCAATAACTCAGCCACGGGCATAAAGTTCAAACTTTACTTTATTGGTGGTAGCACTGCAAAGACTCAAGGTCTCGACACTGACAGTGTTTTGGCATCTATGCCTTTGTCAAGAGTCTTGGGGGCTGATTTCTCTATCATACAAATAGCACAGTTGCTTACCGTAACAGGTGTTATCTGGAGACTCTCTGCCAATCCATTGGCTTTACTGTATTTGCTTACGCAGATGATATTCAGCTTTTACATCCGCTTGATCCCAATAACTCTCTTGAAACAATAGCAATTAATAAGAAACTTGAACAGATTCACCAGTGGCTTGATGCCAACAGATTAGCTCTTAATGTTAATAAATCAAATGTCATGTTCTTTCCCTGGAAAGATAGTTCTAAACTTATTTTCCAATCTCTATTTTTCCACTTTACAGTTGATAAGTAGCATTAAGATCTTAGAGGTTATCTTTGACGATAAATTAACCTATCATGATCACATTAGTAACATTGTTAAATCAACTTTTTACAGACTTCATCAAATCCGTTCAATTTCAAAATTTCTATGTCCAAAGTCTCTTAACATATTAATTCATTCTTTGGTTATTTCAAAAATTGATTATTGTAATGCCCTATTCAAGGGAATAGCCCAAAATGAAATCAGACGTCTACAGATCATCCAAAATGCTTCAATTAAACTTATAATGAAAGCTAAGAAATTCGATCACGTGACTCCTCTTCTTAAGAAAGCACACTGGCTCCCAGTCGCGCACCATATAATGTATAAATTAAGTCTGCTTACTTTCAAATCTTTGCTATACAAAACTCCGGCTTTCATTTATAAATTATTGATTCCCTATACCTCAACTAGACTACTGAGGTCCAATGATCAACATTTACTAGTTATTCCCTCACTTAAAATTATTAACACAAGGTGGCACTTCATCTTTTCTGTCACAGCCCCTCAAACATGGAATTCCCTCCCTATTTATTTAAGGGAAGAACACAATTTGGATACATTTAAGAGCAAATTAAAAAGCTTTCTTTTTAAGGATGTATTTGATAATTAGAAAGCTTGACTAGGAGTTTCATTCCAATTCCATAACTTCTATGAGGTTTATTGATCTCTCCCTTCCTATTGTTTTTTTACCTTAATTGTCTCCTCTCCTATCAACAATTTGTATTTCTTTTCCCATCCTTTCCTCTTGTTTTAATATGTTTGTAAAGTTAGTCTCCAATATGTTTCATAAGGTTTAGTTCTTTGTTTGTTTTGTTGCCCCTTAAATTTTGTAATTTTACTGATGTGTTCATCGCTTAGAATTTTGAATAAGCGATCAATCAAATTTATAATAAACTTGAAACTTGATATTCTCACATATGGGTGATGTCATCCATGGAGCCCGGTACGGACAGAATAACTAGTATACTGTCACTTTAAGTTTTAAGAAACTTTGTGACTGCCCGCACCTCGCATGTATGAGTGCCTTTCCTCCCGACATAGGCTCACAGTACCTCAGTTCCATAAGCAAACTAAGAAACCAACCAGGGGAAGTGAGTGGTGTGTGAGAATACATGCCTGCTGTTCCTGGATAACACCTGTTATGGTAAGTAACTGTGCTTTATCCCAGGATAAGCAGGCAGCATATTTTAAAGTCATCTGCCTTGACCTCTTTGAAAAAAATGAATATACAGTAAATGATAATTAACATTTTCTCTGCGTACAGTGTGCTTTGTGTTTTTTTTAATTTTGTGATTACCATTATGTATTAATAAGGTTATATTGTGTGTATATGAAAAATGAATGGAAGAAATTGCATTACAATTAGTACTATTATTATGGGGGTGGGGTCAGGGGTGGTGCTTTGGGTGGGAGTACTCGGTTGATATTTGTTAGACTTAGGGGGTACTTGGCTTGAAGAAGTTGAGAAACTCTGGTCTAAGGTATAAAGAGCTGTTTCTCCAGGGTAAGAATGAGGCTTTGGAAAGAAAACTGGAAGCACAATCGATTGAGTCATATGAAATTTCATGACTACTTTTGGCAAGAATTTAGGATGAGTGCGGAGAACTACTTTATCATGGTGGAAAACAGTAAAAGGTGGATCCGCCACCAATGCTTGAAGCTCACTCACTCGACGTGCAGAAGTAATGGAGATTAAAAATACCACTTTCCAAGTGAGATATTTAAGATGAGTAGAAAACATTGGTTTAAATGGAGGCTTCATCAGTATGGTGAGAACAATGTTAAGATCCCAAACCAATAGAGGTGGTTTGATGCTGAAAAGTCCTATGATAAACCTGGAAACAAGGGGATGAGCAGTCAGATTTATTGTTGACTGGCACATGGAACCCACTGATAACAGTAAGGTGAACTCTGACTGAATTGGTTTTAAGAACTGAATTGGATAAGTGGAGAATGTAATCCAACACTGAAGATATGGAGGAGGATGAAGCATCTTAATGATGAAGATTAACAATGTGATCTAAAGAGGTAGTGTAAAGTTTAGTAGGGATTCAAGCCTTGAAAAACCACAAGGTGAAATATGTCGGCAAATATATCCCTATTGTAGAAACCACAAAGCTAAGTACTTTTAAATGTACATAAATACAGAATAATTAAAGTTTAAAATAATTAATGATTAGATAAATCTATGCCTAGAGAGTAGAAGATACAGTGACGATATGACATGTTAATCTTTTGGGAATGAGATCTTATGAGCCAAAAGTGGTGTCACTGAGGGTCTGGATTGTAAAAATTTATGAAGAGGTATATTCTGGGTGCACCATAGATAGTTCATTCATATTTGATGCCCATTAAAGAGTTAGGCATAGAACCTCAGAAAACGTTCAATCAAGCTATGATCAATGCAAGTCTTACTTCTGGCCAATTTCCTATTCCATGAACACATGCTTGTCTTTGTCCAAAAATAAAGAATATAGCTGCAGATCCTTCTGTCTGCAATTACTGTCCCTTAGTAAACTTACCACTCCTCTCAAAAATCATCATCAGTTGTTCACTCTCAACTTCAGCATTTTACTACAATAATAAATGTCCTTCACCCCTGCTAGACAGCATTCAGACCTTTCCATAGTACTGAAACTGCTCTCATAGGTATCACTGCTTATATATACAAAGCTCTTGATCAATCAAAATATGTCTTAATGATATCACTAGCTCTATCAGCGACTTTTGATCATGTGGATCATTCCCTTCTAATAAATTGTCTACAAAACATAGGACTCACCAGTACTGCCCTACAATGGTCCACTTCTTATCTCTCTGATAGATCCTATACAAGCCTATCTCATAATTCACCATCCACTCTATGTATCCTAGGCTCTGGAGTCCCTCAAACATCAATACTCTCCCCTCTCCTATTTAACCTCTTTTTATCCCTGCTCTTGACACTGGCGCAATCCCTTGGTCTCAGTATGTTTGCCTATGCAAATGATATTCAGATCCTATATATACTAGACTCTTGTAGCACTAACAAAATCATTACACTCAATAAAATTCTTGTTAGAATCACAGATTGGCTAACTCAACATAAACTCAAATAGAATCCTGATAAATCTGAATCTATCATTTTTTCTGCACAAAGCATGCTACCTCTGCCTCTTCTGCTCCATAACACTACTATTCCAATGGTTACATCTGTTTGAGTTCTAGGTATGACCCTAGATTCCCATCTAATATTTAGCCCTCAGATAAGCCAGGTTGTTAAACATTCCTTCTTTAAACTTCGCATGATCTAGTCAGTTCACTGACTTCTTTTTCCTTCATTGCTAAACATTATGATTCATTCACAAATTGACTACTGTAATTCTCTTTATGCAGGACTAAGACACAAGATCTATGCAAGTTATAACTAATTCAGATCACTGCTATTTGTCTAATTCTTAACATGCATAAATTTGACCACCTTACTTCTAAAAAACAAACAAACCCCAAAACCATACTGGCTTTCTTTAACCCATCGGATCACCTACAAAATACTTGTATTCATATTCAAAGTATTGACATTAAGAGAATCGTTATACCTTCTATAACATCTCACTCCATGTGTTCCTACTAGGGCCCTCAGATCAACTAATCAAAACAGAATATTCCATCATACTGTAGCATAGTACATGAACATATCTGGCAATCAATTTTTTCTGTACATGGTCCCCACCTCTAACGTTAAGAACACAAACATCCCTAGAACACTTTAAATCAGAATTAAAAACATTCCTCTTTGGAGATGCCTATCCATAGCTTAGAGATGTCCAATCACAGTTCTCCCTTTGTTACCCCTACCTCTTCCTACTGATTGGATCTTGAAGGCACACACAGTCACCCTTGTGTTCTTTCCTCCCTCTTCTCCATTGCAAATTGTAGTTCTACCTCATGCCCTCACTCTCATGTAGGTGTCCCATTCACAAAACCCTCTCCCTTTTTCTAATTTTTAGATTGTAAGCCACTTAGAAGGTTCCTGTTTTGCGGGTTACCAAGTCTACCGGTACCGAGAGCGGATGCAAAGAGACAGGACGAACTGAGAGCTGTGAACGCCTGGATGAGGCGTTGGTGCGAAGAGGAGGGTTTCAACTTCGTGCGTAACTGGACAACATTTTGGGGAAGAAGCAGCTTCTATAGAAAGGATGGACTACACCTCGCCAAACAGGGAGCGAGAGTCCTGGCTGAGAACATAAAGAAGTCCATTGAGAAGGCTTTAAACTAATGAGCAGGGGAGAGCCGACAGTCGACAATCGGTCGATGGCCCGGACAGGATATACTGAGGAGGCAACTTCAAGCAACCACACTGATATAGGGCAAGAACATGAGGATACAACAAGAGCCGATAAAAAGATCAAATGGAGACAAAAAAGGATGGGAGAACCACTAAATCCAGTAAATTGGCAAGAACAGAAATTAAATGTATGTACACGAATGCCAGAAGCTTAGGAAACAAAATGGGCGAGCTGGAAGAATTAGCAAAAAGAAAACAACTGAATATCATAGGAATAACAGAAACAACTTCCCAGGGATCAACTGGAAATTGGCAACGTCAAACTGCGGCAGGGAGTTAAAATTCCTTGAATTGTTAGGAGATTGCTTCCTTGAACAAATGATAGGAGAACCGACAAGAGGAAATGCAATCCTGGACTTGGTCATAAATGGCATTGCTGGTAGGGTAGCAGATGTAGAAGTTACGGCCCCGCTAGGGACAAGTGATCACAATATGATCAATTTTACCAGAGAGAGGAGATAAAGGATTATTTTTATAGATACAAGGGGCCACTGAAAAGTACTCAGCCAAACCAACAAAGTTGGGGTAATTTCCATCGAGGGCTATACATTTAGTCCAATGATTTTCCACTTCTTTTGTTCCGTCAGAAAAATATGGAATAAAGAAAGAAGAAAATCGCTGGATGGAGACTGCCCCAACTTTGTTAGTTGAGAACTTTTCAGCAGCCCCTCGTACTGTGTGTACTCATGAGCCCTTAACATTTATAAAATAGGTGCTCACGCATTAATTCTTTTTAATGGCTGCACACTAATGTCATGTTAGCGTATGGCCATTAATAGGAAAAAATAGAAAATCGGCCATTTTCCTTCTGTGGTAAAAATGGCCTTGGTGCACAGGGAAAACCTATGCAAAGGCCTACTAATGCCCTTTTCTGAAAATTGGGCCCTAAGGCTTTTAGTGGCTTCTTGTGACCTTGGACAAGTCACTTAGGGCAAGATTCTCAAAATTTAGACGCCGTTGCTAAACACATTTTAGCGGCAGATAATCAAAACGGATTATCTCTGTCTTTAGCGAGTTTTCTAGCATTCTCCAACAATGTCATACAAATGTGCTCTTAAACATTGAAATGAGCCCTTCGGTGGATTCTTAAAAATCGCTGAGGCATTTTCGAAGAGCGGAATCGGATTTTGGCAACAAAAAGCAGCGACTGGTCAGGGGTACCGTTACAGTGCTAGCACTTGTGTTTTGACTATGGCTAAAGAAAAAAAAATGTGAATCTATATATTTTTAGTAGAGGGTACATTACATTACTGATTTCTATTCCGCCTCAACCTTGCAGTTCTGGGCGGATTACAAAAGAGACAACTGGACATTTCCAGGATAATTACAGAGAGAATTCTGGTCATTTCCAGGAGAAGTTACAAGAATAATGGAGCTGTATATTTCAAGAGCTACAAGATGCTGTACAAATAGGAAATAGTGCAGATCCAGTATATATACACCATTAGGGAAGCAGTTGACATGCTTGAGGCTAAAGAGAAGGAAACTGGTGAAGGGGGGAGGAGGAGGGAATTGCGTTGAGGGGGGTCTGTTTGGGGTTAAGCCATCTGTATAAATTTTTTGAATAGGTGGGTTTTGATTTCTTTGCGAAAATATTTGTAGCCGTTTGTTGTTATCAGCAGGTTGGAGATAGTGTGGTCCAGTTTCGCTGCATGCGTCGCCAGCAGACTGTCAAATATCTTCTTGCGCTGGGTGCCTTTGAGTGGGGGGTAGGTAAAAGGGGTCTTAGTTCTTCTTTGCCTAGTGGTGGCGTTTTGGTACAGGCAGTTGTTTAGGTAATTGGGGGCTATGCCATTTATTGCTTTGAATAATAGACTGTATAGTTTGAATTGAATTTGTGCTTGTATTGGTAACCAGTGTGAGTCCAGGTAGGCCGCGGTGACGTGGTCAAATTTTCTCAGTGAGTAGATTAATCTGAGTGCAGTGTTTTGAATTGTCTGTAGTTGTTTTATCATTGTTGCAGGGCAAGGCAGATAGAGTATGTTGCAATAGTCCAATAGACCTAGTACTAGGGATTGGACTACTAGCCTATATTGCTCTTTGTTGAAGAATTTTCTGATTTTTCTTAAATTGTGCATGGTTAGAAATGCTTTCTGGGTGGTCTTGTTGATTTGGGCCTGCATTGTGCAGCATCTGTCTAGTGTTACTCCTAGGAGTTTTAAGGTAGGTTGTATAGGGTATTTGGAGGCGTTTATTTCTAGTTCTTTGATGGAGGGATTCTTATCCTTTTCAAGCAGTAGAAATTTTGTTTTGTCAGTGTTCAGCTTCAATTTGTGATCTTCCATCCATTTTTCCACTGCTTGAAGGGTTTTTTCCAATTTTTCTGTAGAAGTTGAGTCAGGAGCATCAAAGGGTAGGAGTATGGTGATGTCATCAGCGTAGCTAAATGAAGTTACATTCAGATTGTCTAGGGTAGACCCAAGGGAGGATAAGAAGAGGTTGAAGAGAGTAGGTGAGAGTGGTGATCCTTGAGGAACTCCACAGGGGTTGGACCATGGTTCTGATTAAAGATTGTTTGACTTTACTCTATAAGATCTATATTTAAGGAATCCTTCGAACCAATTGTACACCCTGCCTGAGATCCCTATGGCTTCTAGTGTCTGTAGTAGGATGGTGTGGTCGACCAGATCGAATGCTGCTGATAGATCGAGTTGAATTATCAGCATCCTTCTGCCTTTGCTGAGGTGCTGTCGGGCTGTGTCTAGTAGGGTTACTAGTAAAGTCTCCGTGCTGTGGTTGGATCTGAATCCCGATTGAGAGGGGTGGAGAAGATTGTGGTCTTCCAGGTAATTTGTGAGGGTAGTAAAATCACTCTTCTTTTGAGTTTTTGGAAGAGACAGACATGTTTCATGTGTGCTTGTTAAAAGCCAATGTTTCTTCTTGAGTGCGTGTATGATACCCTTGTCTTGTGTGTTTCTGGTTGTGGGTCTTGATTAAATTTTACATTAAAAACAAATTATAAGATTTACCTGGATTATAGTAGTTTTTTGGAGAGAAAGGCATGTTTTATGCACGATTGAAAAAAGTCGACATTGCATCTCCCTTCCTCTTCCTTCCATTTGTCCAATAGTGCAGCAGGAGAGTGTGTTTTTGCTTCTATTTTTTTTAATGGCGTTTTTCTGCGCATGTGCCCATCAGCAATGGGCACATGCAAATGTAGCAAATCTTCACCGCTGTCCGCTGATCTCATTTGCATGCGTCATTTTTTAAGAATGTCTCGGGTTTTTTGATTCGGTATCAAAACAGCTGTGGTAGCAGACCGTCACTTTTTAACGGGGGTTTTTGAAAATCCTGGCCCTAATCCTCCATTGCCTCAGGTATGTATGGGGACAGGAAAATACCTCCTGTACTTGAATGTAACTCACTTTGAGCTACAACTGAAAATGTGTGAGTCAAATCAAAATAAATAAATAAAACAATGGGGCTCATGATTGAAACAGAAAAACGTCTAAAAACCGGCCTAAATCGGCACTTGGACGATCTAAAAGACAACTCGTCCAAGTGCCGATAATCGAAACGGGTTTTATCTAAAAACGACTTAGGCCTTCACAGTGATGCTGAACGACCAGAGCTAAAAGGGGCATGTCAGGAGGAGTGTCAAGGGCAGGACATGGGTCCGTCCTAGACTTAGTCGTACTGCACGTATAACCAAAAGTTTTACAACACTGCCAAGACGGAACTTGGACGTTGTGACTTAGGCCATCTAAAACCAGGTCTAAGTCCACAAAAGGTATCCAAAGTGACCAGATAAGCACTTTAGACACACAGTACAGACCCACACACACTGCCCCAGTCATCACTGCCCTCAACCCCACCCCCATGAAAATCGTAATAACAACTTTACATTTCTGCCTCCAGAATATCAGCACCTGGCAGCTTGGCATAGGAAAGCCTAATAGAGCTGCACAGAGGAGGCTTAAGTGGTCTTAGGGGTGGGTTAGTGAACCATGGAGAGAAGGACCCAGGCCCATAAGCCACTGTAATCACTGCATTCATGGTGAAACATTTGCATCCCCCCCAAAAAAAACCCAAAACCCTTTTGTACTGCCATATAAGTGGCTCCTACAAGCCATAAGGGCTATTGGGGTGGTAGATAGGTGGGTCTAGTAGATTCTGGGAGTGTTTTTGGGGGGCTCACCATGACCTATAAGGGAGCTGTAGTGAGATGTTTATATGGGACCCTTTTTGTGAAGGTCACAGCAGTGCTTTGTAAGGTACCCCACTACTCTGATGCCATGCCTGGTTGTCCAGTCCATCACTTTTTTGGCCCCTCCCGCGCCCTAAAGTTCTTTTTCTAGGCATTTGTGACTTGGATGAATTTTTGGACAAAAATGGGGTATAAAGATGGACGACTTAGCAGTCTGGGCGATCAGACGGCTAGACATACAGTTGGACAATTTTTGGAAAAAAAAATATATGCTGGATGTATTTTTCGAAAATGGACCTTTCCCATGTCTGACTTTGGGCGACTTGCGACTTAGGCCAAAACGGACTTATACGTTTTTTTTTATTATGCCCCTCCATATACGTAAGTTGTAAATTTTGGTGTTTTTTTTCAGCTAATTAGGAGATTTTGAGGCTAAAAAATCAGCGTTTATCAACATTTTTACACTATAAGTATTATTGCTGGGTTCTTTTTCAGGTGAAATTAAACATTTATGCTTCTGCCAAATAAGAGTTATCTGTGCAAAAAAAGCACAAAAATTGAGTGAAGGATTCAAGCCAAGCCAAGGGAGGGGGTAAGAGATTATTAGGCAAAACAAAGATTTTATGAGTTTATTCAATAAATACCTCTTTTTTTTTTTTTTTTGCATCAGGGGTGTTTAAAAAACTAAAATCAGAAGCCCTATTTATAACATTTGCATTGCTGTAAGCAGTAAAAATTCTGGTTGTAGAATGGTTTGATCCTGCAGCAGGCTCCTGTTAACAGTGTGTGGGAACACCCAAGCTAGGTAACAGGAAAAGGAGGCAAAACAGCTCTTGGGACATGTGAGGTGTGGCACACACTCTTCCACTGACTCATTCTGGCTGGCAGTAATAATAGTAATTACAATTGTAATGATGGCTCAGGTGGTGAATACAGAGAAGTAAGCAGAGATTAACATTCCTTCTATGGGACAATATTTTTTAAATAAAATTCATGACGTACATGCTGGGTTAGACTAACAGTCCATCAGTCTTGGCACCTCAAGTCTGACAGTGGCCAATCTGGGTCACTGTGACAAAACTGGAAGATCTAAACAAGGAAGTCAATTTCTGGTTGCTCAACAGCAAAAGCATGAGGTGGTGTTCCCGGGATCTGCCTAATTATTTTTACACAGCTGTCTGCCAGAAACTTGTCAAAACTTTTTTTTTTTAACCTAGCTTTACTCATGACTGCATTTTCTGGCAAAAGAATTCCACAGCTTAATTGACTGAAAAAAATACTTTTTAAATTGGTTTAAATTACTGGTAGTCAGTTTCATAGGAGCCAACTTTTCAAAATGATTGGAGGTGCCCAAGCTCTGCCCCAAACCCCACCCCTGCCGATATAAATTTAGCAGCAACCCGTTCCCACCCCCAGCGAATATTACCGGCAGGAGGGATGCCCTGTTCCTCCTGCTGGAACCCCAGAAACACCCCCCAAACATTGCCGCAAACATTGCCGGCAGGAGGGACGTCCAATCCCTCCTGCCAGACACTCACCCATCATGTAAAGTAGCCCTCCCAGACCCACCCTACTCCACCACCCCCCACCACCCATGCATACCCCCAGCCCACTCGGAACCCCCCCTACCTTATGCTGATGGCTGGTCGGAGGCATCCTTCCTGCCTCCAACCAGCTGGCCTGCCTTCACTCGAATGGCGGGCCTGCCCCTTCCTGGTGCATCATGGGATGCACAGTGGAGGGGCCTTAGGCCATGATTGGCCCAGGCACTTAAGGCCCCTCCTGTAGGAGGAGAGTGGCCTAAAGGATCTGGCCAATTGGAATCTTAGGCCACTCCCAGTATATCCCAGAATTCACTGCGAGAGGGCCCTAAGCTTCCGGTTGGCCCTCCTACAAAAGAGGCCTTAAGCGCCTGGGCCAATCAGGACTGAAGAACCCTCCCACAATGCACCGGGAAGGGGCTGGCCTGCCATTCAAGTGAAGGCCATCAGTATAAGGTAGGAGGGATTACAGGTGGCCTGGGAGGGTCCAGAGGTGAGCTGGGGGGGTCTGGCGGGGATAAAGAGGAGGGTAGAGAGGGGGTGGGAGGGGCTACTATACGGGGTGGAGAGGTGTCCAGCAGGAGGGACTTGCCATCCCTCCTGCTAGCGATGTTTGCGGGGGAGGTAGGGAGTTCCGGCAGGAGATATTGGGCACCCCTCCTGCTGGAGATGTTCGGGAGGTTCCGGGGTTCCAGCAGGAGGGACTGGACATCCCTCCTGCTGGCAATCTTTGCGGCGATGTTCGGGGGGGTTCCAGGGTTCTGGCAGGAGGGATTAGGTATACCTCCCACCTGCGATCTTTGCGGCAATGTTTGAGGGGGTTGCAAGGTTACAGCAGGAGGGACTGGGCATCCCTCCTGCCAGCGATGTTTACGGGAGAGGTAGGGGATTCTAGTAAGAAGCACTGGACATCACTCCTGCCAGTGATGTTTACGGGGGAGGTAGGGGTTTCTGGTAGGAGGCACTGGACATCGCTCCTGTCAGCGATGTTTGGGGGGTTCCGGCAGAAGATATTGGGCATCCCTCCTGCCGGTAGCCTTCATGGGGGGGGGGGGGGGAGAGTTTGCCGTGGCTGCTAAACTTATCACGGCAGGGAGATCCCATGCGCGATAAGCTCAGCGACCATGTCTGCTGAAATGTAGGCTAGCATTTTACTGGCCTACATTTCAGGCACCTACTGTGGGCCAAAAGAGGCGCTTAGGGCAGCCTAGGCTCACCTAAGGTTTTCTAAGCCCACTTCCGGGCAAAGCCTAAGCCAAAGCCTAAGCCAAAGCCTAGCCTTAGGTGAGCTTAGGTGTGCCTACAAGCCTCCGGAGGCTTCCAGAGGTGCCTACAATGTAGGCGGCCTGCCTCTGGATTTTTTTTTTTTTAAAGCATGCTTCCCGATTGACTGGTTAGGCAGTAGTAGGCTGCCTACAATCAGGACGCCGGTTATAGAATTTGACACTCAGGCCCTGATTCTCCAAAAGTGCGTCCCGATTTTAGGCAGCTGTAGACGTCCTACAGCTGTCTAATCAGCCAATCGGGATGCACGTTTTTAAAAAAAAAATGCTCCCCAGGCAGGCCTGAAGGCGCCTCCGGGAGCCTAGGGAGACCCGTAAGATGCCTAAGCTCGCCTACAGGCCTTAGGCGAACTTAGGCGGCCCTACGCGTCTCCCTAGTAGAGGAAGAGACGCTTAAAATGTAGGCCAGCAAAATGCTGGTCTACATTGTTAGTAGACGCGGCCGCTATACTGATCGCGGCAAGGGATCTCCCTGCTGCAATAAAGTATAGCTGCCGCGTCTAATTTAACCCGATTCTCTAAAGACGCCGGTTACAGAATCGGCGTTTAGTAAGGACGCCTCTCCCGGGCGGCCTGCCTGGGGAGCATTTTTTTTTAAAAAACGTGCATCCCGATTGGCTGATTAGACAGCTGTAGGACGTCTACAGCTGCCTAAAATCGGGACGCACTTTTGGAGAATCAGGGCCTTAGTGCTTAGCAGGTAGATATAACCATCTATCTGGCAATATTCAGTGTATTGCTGGCTAAGTTTGGCAGCCAAATTAGGTCGCTATATCAAGAATACCAAAACATAAAATTAATTAAATGTTCAATTTATTAATTTCTTTAATTCAATTCATATCCTAGAAACTAACAAAATTTATTTCAGGATATGAATTGAATTAAAGAAATTAATAAATTAAACATTTAGGGCTCCTTTTACAAAGGTTAGCGGCTTAATGCGCGTAATAGCGTGCGCTAATTTTCCGGCCGTGCTAGCTGCTACCGCCTCCTCTTGAGCAGGCAGTAATTTTTTGTCTAGCGCAGGGGTTAGTGCACGCTAAAAATTTGCATGCGCTAAAAACCCTAGCACGGCTTCGTAAAATGAGCCCTAAATTAATTTTATGTTTTGGTATTCTTGGTATAACATTTTAATAAATTGAATATCATTAATTGATTATATTTACCCTACTTTGTATAGTTGTGTTTAGACAAATTAGGTCACCAAAATAGCTAGAATATCTTTATGAGAAGCCGCTGAAAAGTTCTTAACCCAACCAACAGTGTCCATTGAGGGCTATACATTTAATCCAGTGATTTTCTATTATTTTTGTTCCATATTTTTCTGATGGAACGAAAAAAGGAGAAAAATCACTGGACTAAACATATAGCCCTCAATGAAGACTGTCCCAATTTTGTTGATTGGGATGAGAACTTTTCAGTAGATCCTCATAGCCGGTTTAAACCTAACTGACCAGTGCCGAATATTAGTTTGGTTCATTTAAACTGGCCAAGAAACACCCAGATAATCAAAGCTGGTGACTGGAAATGACCCAATGTTGAATATCCAGGCCGACTGTGCGAGTCAGCCCGGCTGACTTCCGCAGTCTGAATATCAGCCCCTATATTTCTAGGCATTTAAACTAGAAGGTGGAGATGACAAAAGGAAGCAAGAAATCCAGGAAGTCACCCCCAGCAAAAGCAGACATGATAGCAGTGGGGAAGGTAAAGTTAATATACAAAACCATCTAAAACAACTCACTTAGGAACAAATAGAAAGCAATGAGCACAAATGCCCTTAGTATAAGTTAAAAAAAAAAAGTTCAAGATTTACAAGCCCTGATGTTTGAGGCAGATTTGGCTCTTATTGCAGTTACAGAGACATGTCTCAATGATTCTCAAGAATGGAATGCAACTAAACTGGGCCATTATCTTTTTAGGAAGAATAGGAAGGTTTTGAAGGGGTGGTAGAGTGGTGCTATATTTGAAAAACAATATTAAAGCAGCTGAAATACAGGGAACCTGTGGAAAGGAAGAAGCAATATGGATCATCCCAAAAGAGAAGAGGGAACCTGTAGTCTACATAGGTGCTGTTCACAGACCTCCAGCACAAATGGAGAAGCTGGACAAGGATCTGGTTAAAGATATCCATGAACTTAGAATAAAAGGGGAAGTGCTGTTGCTGGGAGATTTCAATTTATCTGATATGGATTGGAACATCCCATCACCAGAACTGAAAAGAAACAGAGATTGTAGATGCCTACCAAAGAGCTTTATTCAGACAAATGGTGACAGAACTCATGAGGGAAGGGGTGATGCTGGATCTTGTGCTCATAAATAAAGTAGGTCAATAGTGATCATCACACAATATGGTTTGATATAAGCACTAAAGCAGAGTGCAGACACACTACACAAAGTGCTAGATTTCAGACATGCCAATTTTAGTACAAAGAGGTGCTAAAAAGTTCTCAGCCCAACCAACTTCCTAAACTCTGAGCGTTATTTTGCCACTGTAGCTAAATAGTTTTATTTTATTTTGCAAAGTACTGGCAGTCCCCGAGTTACAGACGCCCAACTTAAGTATGACTCGTACTTAAGAATGTGGTTGCAGCTTCATTTGATTTCACTGAGCCGTATTTCCAGTGGCATAGAATCCTAGACTTCTCCTGCAGCAGATTCATGAATGATGTATAGCCATATTAAGAACAGTGTGTGGTTGTGCATGATGTACCTTAGAGGGAACACTGGTAGGGATAGTTGGCCCTTTTGTCAGCTGGGAGCAGAGGTAAGCAGCAAGAATCTTAAAATCTACAAGTTCTGAGTTACACACAAATCTGACCTAAGAATAGCTTTAAAAACGCAACTCGTTCTTAACCCGGGGATTGACTATACCAATTTCTGAGAGGAGAGAAAGAGGGAAGAGGACATTCTCTTTCTGAGAGGAGTAGAGGACATATCTCTGGGTAAGTATACACTATTTTGCTATGAGCTTTGATAGGTTTGGGGAGAAAAGCTAAATTGTAGGTTCCCTTCTATAGACTGTTTAGATCTTAAAACAGCTAGTCTCCATAGAATAATAGCCTTTTATAGTTCTACAGTTTTGTAAGCTTGAACCTTCTGCTAGAGAAAGTATCTGGCAGGCAGAGCAGGGTCTGGCTTAGTCTCCATTCTCTCCCACCCTCCCCTAGTTTATTTCTTTACTTATAGTCTTAATTTATAGTCAATTATTCTAATTAGGACAACAGGATAACTCTTTATTACATATTCTTATTATATTTCAATACCTGCTAAGAATCAAACACTAAATAAGCATACAATATAATCCTAAGACTCTCTATACTAGTCTAATATATTCCTAGTAGCTTATTAAGGTTTAATTAATTAATCAGTTCAATAATAAGTCCAGCAGCAAGAAGGGTGCTATCCAGTCTTTTGCACTAAGCGTTGGCGAGAAGTTATATGTGTATACTCGCTGCAAAGAGAAGGGGATGTACCACAGTGTAAATTCTTCTCTTTCAGCGTTGGAGTTTTCCAGCACCATGTTAATTATTTTGCCATAGTTTGGATCTGCAGATTTCAGCAACATTTTTCCAAGTACCCCTGACGCAGCTCGATAGAGAAATGGGGATTTTCCCTGTCTGGTCTTCACTGAACTGCTGTGTTCCTGCGTAGTGAGAGCAAAGAAGGAGTGCAATTTGGCGACTGAAACCTCAGCGGGGAAACAGATAAGTCCTTGATTTAAGCCTGAATACTTTTCTGCAGTGGTGGACATTAACAGTGCTATAAAGAAGTGTATCTCCTAGTGCAGGGGTCTCAAAGTCCCTCTTTGAGGGCCGCAATCCAGTTGGGTTTTCAGGATTTCCCCAATGAATATGCAAGAGATCTATGTTCATGCACTGCTTTCAATGATATTCATTGGGGAAATCCTGAAAACCCAACTGGATTAAGGCCCTCAAGGAGGGACTTTGAGATCCTTGCCCTAGTGCAAGTTGTTATGCTGTTCACTTACTCACTAACAGTGCTAAACTTTAGCATAAAGATGTTATTGCTGTCACGATCTCACATCTCTATAACAAAGACAGCATCTACAATATATTTGGTTTATTGTATATATTTAAAAAAAATAAAAAAATTTTTTTAAAAAGTCTTCAGTGTGCCAACCATCAGCCAAATAATTTTTAGGCTTAATCACTCAATTGGCATGTTCATCTTCATCAGACTTATTTTTCTCTTTTTAAAGTGCTCTGAGCTGTTCATGTGTGTCTTAAACTACTTCCAAATGCATAAATATTTCATATATCTTTAAAAAGGAAGAAAAAACTTTGTACTTAGCTTCAGCAGTAATTTAGCCCTGCTTGAACATAATGGTAATTTTCTTTAGATGTCGGGTAGGACCTGTCAGCTCGACATGTTTCACCCAAAGACTTTTTCAAGAACAAGTTCCCCCTTCTATTTTGCTCCGCTGCATCCCAACAGAATATCTTTAGTCAAAAGCCATCAGGTGAAACATGTCGAGCTGACAGGTCCTACCCGACATCTAATGAAAATTACCATCCTTCTCACTGCGATTTTACATGCCACTCTGCTTGTTTCAAGCCATTTTCAGGTTTTATGCTCAAAGACACGTACATTGTTTTGCTCATATTTTTATCTTTGTACCCTACATCATCTGGACCCCTGAAGAAAGCGGTCTTGCCGAAATACAGACCGTGTAAGGTCCGTCAGGAAAATCATACGTGTATTACTAATTCAGACTTTTAATGTGTTTTTATTGTGAAGAGCGAATAAAAATCATCTTTCAGGACATCTACATCCACAGTCTGTTGTTTTTATCTTTGGATTGTTTTTACTGTGGATCATTGGGTCTCCCTTTTTGGTTTTTTGGGAAACAATTATACCAAATAAAATTGTGGAACACGTAGCCAAACATGATTTAATGCGACAGAGTCACCATGGATTCAGCTGAGGGAGATCTTGCCTCACCAGTTTTCTTGACTTCTTTGAAGGTGTGAATAAACATGTGGATAAAGGTGAGTGAGTAGATGTAGTGTATCTAGATTTTCAGACAGCTTTTGACAAAGTTCCTCATGAGTGGCTCCTGAGAAACAGTCATGGGATAGGTGGCAAAGTTCAGTTGTGGATTAGGAATTGGTTATCAGATAGAAAACAGAGGGTAGGGTTAAATGGCCATTTTTCTCAATGGAGGAGAGTAAATAGTTGAGTGCTGCAGGGATCTTTACTGGGACCGGTGCTATTTAACTTATTTATAAATGATCTGGAAATTGGACCGAGTGAGGTGAATAATTTGCAGATTATGAAAAATTACAGGCAGACCTTAGGAAATTGGAAGATTGGGCGCCAAGTGGCAGATGAAATGTAATGTAGACAAATGCAAAGTGATGCATATTGTGAAGAATAACCCAAATCACAGTTCTAGGGTCCACCTTGGGGTTAGCGCCCAAGAATACGATCTGGGTGTCATTGTAGACAATACGATGAGACCTTCTGTCCAATGTATGGTGGCAACCAAAAAAACAAACAAGATGTTAGTTATTATTAAAAAATTGATGGTTAACAAGACTAAGAATGTTATAATGCCTCTGCATCACTCCATGGTGCAACCTCACCTGGAGTATTGCGTTCAATTCTGGTCTCCTTATCTCAAGAAAGATATAGTGGCACTAGAAAAGGTTCAAAGAAGAGCAAACAAGATGATAAAGGAGATGGAACTCCTCTTGTATGAGGAAAGACTAAAAAGGTTAGGGCTCCTCAGTTTGGAAAAGAGATGGCTGAAGGGAGTTATGATCGAACTCTACAAAATCCTGAGTGGAGTAGAACGGGTACAAGTGGATCGATTTTTCACTCCATCAAAAATTGCAAAGACTAGGGTACACTCAATGAAGGTACAAGAAAATACTTTTAAAACCAATAAAGCTCTGGAATGCATTGCCAGAGGTTGAGATACGAGTGGATAGGGTAGCTGGTTTCAAGAAAGATTTGGACAATTTCCTAGAGGAAAAGTCCATAGTCTGTTATTGAGACAGACATAGGGGAAGCCACTGCTTGCTCTGGATTGGTAGCATGGAATGTTGCTACTCTTTGGGTTTTTTGCCAGGTACTAGTGACCTGGATTGACCACCATGAGGATGGGCCACTGGGCCATTGGTCTGACCCAGTAAGGCTATTCTTATGTTCCATAGTGAAGTGGTGTGCAAACTTTCAGCATAGAGATTGCGAGACCAAAGATGCAGCAACATCTGGGAGGCCTTAAACAGTATCAACTCCTGAAATGGCTGACCATGTCCATGACCTGATTTTAACAGATCACTGAATATCAGCTAAAACAATTGCTGAGACACTACAGATATCCAGGGAATATGTTGGGTATATAATCCACAAGCAGCTGGGTATGCAGAAGCTGTCAGCCAAGTAGGTGCCCAAATGTTTGAATGCTGATGAGAAACAACATTGAGTGGACACTTCCAGGTTGATTTTACAGCATTTTCAGCAAGCTGGTGCCAACATTTTGGAATGACTAGTTACTGTTGATGAAATAAGGTTACATCACTAAGATACTGAAAGAAAACAACATTTCATGCAATGGTGGCACTCAGGTTCTCCAAGGCTAAGGAAACACCCAAAAGTCAGCAGGAAATATCATGGCCACAGTGTTTTGGGATCAGGAAAGTGTTGTAATGGTTGACCATCTTTCAAGGGACCAAACAGTTATGCAGATTACTACTGTAACTTGCTGTGCTGATTAAAGGAGGCATAGAATGAAAAAGGGAGAGGGAAGCTACAGAAAAGAGTTATCTTTTTGCAAGACAATGCATCTGCTCACAAGGCTAGCAAAAGGATGGATGTTTAGATGCAGTTGGGGTTTCAGTGCCTAGACCATCAACCCTTCTCATCAGACCTTGCTCCATCTGAGTTTGAAAGGGTGACAACTTTCGAATGATTTGGAGGTAATTGTAGCAGTGGAACAATATTTCAGTGACCAGACATCAGAGTAATTTTTGGTAGGGTTACAGAAACTTCAAGGACAATGTGCCAAGTATGTTGAACTTAGGGCTGAATATGTAGAATGCTGGGAATATGTGCAATACTTACATTTCATGGCTCCATGTCATTCTCTTCTTGGTTGGGCTGAGAACTTTTTAGCACCTCCTCGTAAAATGGAAGAGTACCTGAGGAAGGAGATAATGGGATAAGTAGACATAGATAGGGTTACATTATCTATAATATACTGCCTCCACCTATTAGCAGATCAAAGCAATTTACAACAACAACTTTGAAAGAATAGAAAAGGAAAGGAATTACAATATTCCACAGGATAGACAACAATCATTCAAAAAGAAGAGAGAGAGAAGAAGAAAAATAAATACCTTTAATACAAGGGCTCTTGACTCTGTCAGTATCCTAACTCAATAGCTCAAAAGCTGACATAAAAAATGAGTTTCAACAAAGCTTTAAATCTAGAGAAAGAGTCATGGGCACAAAGGTCCTTAGGGAGATAGTTCCATAACCATGGGGCCAGAAAGAAAAAAGCAATTTGTAGTGTCTAAGCACACCAAGGCCAGAGAGGGAAGCAAAAGACGATGTACCTGAAGAGAGCACAATATGCGAAGAGGTTGATATGGAATGATCAAGTATAATAAATAGCTTGAAGTAGGATCATGCAATGCTCTAAAAGCCATCAACAAGATTTTATTAAATAAAATTGATACATTATTGGCAACCAGTGCAGATGAGCTAAGAGAAGAATCTCACATTCAAAATGACGAGCTTGATAGAGAAACCAGGCTGCTGTGTTTTGTATAGTGTTTTGGAACCTAATTTTATTCTGTCGTCTTTTTAAAATTTTATGCATTTCTTATGTTTTATTATCTGATGTATTTCCATTTTAAATTGTATTCTTCGCTGTATGATCAGTTTTTATTTGTTGTAAACCGCCTAGAACTATTAGGCGGTACATAAAAAGTAAAATTATTATTATTTTAACCTATAAGCTGGCATACCTGTATAAACTGTATTCCAATAATCCAACTTGGCAAACGGAAATGCATGAAGTAACATATGCATAGTATCAAAAGAAAAATAACCTCATACTGAATGTAAATGTTACAGGGTAAAAAAAGACGAGAGTGTCAGTTTCAAAGTTGGCAGTGATTTGCAGATGATACAACGCTCTCATCACCAGCAGCAAAGAAGACATGCTGTATCTACTGAGAAAAGTCAAAGCCAAAAGTCATAACATGGGATTAGAATTGAACATAAACAAGATGAAGATTTTGAGTTTGAAAGTGATATAAATTGTAAAGGATTTCAATCTCCTGGACTCTTGTAAACAAAGAAGCAACTTGCAAGAAGAAAATACTCCGTAGAATAGCACTTGGTTGCTCTTCAATGAAGGCTCTCCACAAAGTATTCAAAGGCAAGGAGGTAACATTCTAAACAAAGATCAGACTTGTCCATGTACTCATTTTCTCAGTTATGGATGTGAAAGCTAGACATTCACGGAAACAAGACAGAAAGAAGAATGACTCATTTGAGTTTTGGTGCTGGAGAAGGATGAATTGGATGTTTGTCTTGAAACCAGTTTGGGAGCCGTGTGGGTCTTCAGATCTCCCATTGAGATAAGTCATTTGTCTCTTTATAGTTTTTCAGGACTGTGCAGTTTATTTTATGTTCCACGAACTGTGCTAGCACAACATTGTGAGGATTATATGGTCTTGGTGGTTTTTCACTTTATTATTTTAACACTAATTTGAATCTCACACAGAAGATTCTATGATGGTGAAGTGTGTGGTCTGGCATGACACACGGATTGTAGTATTGAACACTCATTCAATCCTGCACTGAGATCTTCCTATCACTTATAAAAATTTTTAAATTATATTTTTAGTAAGATTCTCTGTTGTTGCGCTGCACAGTTTGTTGAACATTTATGTTATAGAACTCGTTTTGTTCAGTGTTTGCTTTTGTTCTATACATACTCGGGTTTTGTTAACTTTGTTCGGAGAAGGAATTTAGGCATGATGAAGTTATGACTGTCTTATTTTGGTCACACCATCAGAAGAGAGAGATCACTAGAGAAGAACATCATGTTTGGGAAGATCAAAGGAACCAGGCGAAGATGGCGATCTGCAATCAGATGGCTGGACACGTTGAAAACAATCATGGAGATAACGCTGGAGGACCTTTCCATAATAGCACAAAACCGATTTCTTTTTAGATCCGCAGTTCATCAAGTTGCTAGGACTCGAACACGAGTTGATGGCACCTAACAACAACAACAAAAAAACCCAGCTTTGATTATGTTAGAGAGATGAAGCTGCGCATTCAAGGCCCTAGTAATAGCGCATAAAAGAATATACGCCGCCACCCCTGCCTACATAAAATCCAAGCTAACCCTGTACCCCCCACCCGCCCCCTCCGATCAGAAATTGAGAAATGCCTATGCATCCCCCCAGGAAGATCCCTCCTGTCAGAAATTGCCCGCAAACGCTCCTACAGCCACTTCATCCCCCAACTCTGGAACCAACTCCCCCCCACAAATCAGATTACAGAACTCATTGATGACCGTCTGGAAAGCGGTAAAGACCCTCCTCTTCAACTAAAATTCATCCACAGTCTACGCCTCACCCCCCTTAAATCCTCCCTCCCCTCTACCTTCTCTTCTCCTTTCTAAACTTCTACTTAAATTGCTGTATAGTCCATTCTTAACCTGTACTAAAATTGCCATATAGTCCTTGTATTTAAACTACTGTATAGTCTTTGTATTGTCCAAATGTACTCCACTGTGAATGTTTGCTGTAAGCCGTTCTGAACTACTGGGAGGACAGGATAAATACCAAATAAATAAATAAATAAAATAAGCCAGAATCTATAATCATCCCCACAATATTCAAATTAATCAATGGGGATCATATTTGAAACAAATAAGGTGTCAATAAAGGGTGTTCTGGTCCACCTATAAGCCAACATATAGTCATCTTAGAGCAATTAATACTACTAATACTAGTATTTATTATTATTACAGCACTACCAGATGCAAGCAGCATCCCTGCTCGAAAGAGACAGGACTTAACAGAGATCTGGGCTTTCTTTCCCACTACAAAGTAATTTAAAACTGCTCTGCCACCTTTTTGTCTCCTGCCCACCCCCCACTTCCACCCCTCTTCCTATACCTAAATGCTTTCATGATCTTTGTCAACATTTGCTTTTTTCTGATCTGAAGAAGGGTTACGTTCAAAAGCTCATCATAAAACGCATTGAGTTAGTCCAATAAAAAGGGTATCTCCTTATTTACTTTATTTTTTGTTTTATTTCTTTATATTACTTTGGCAAGTGGACTAACATGGCCACCATATCATTTCACTCAATCTAATTATGAAAGACACGCTGGACAAAAATGGTGAATCAATATATGCTGCTCGTGTAGGGAAATTCAAAGGGAGAAGAGATAGAGAGGGTAGGGGGCTACAGAAGGAATGACAAACAGATGTGGTGCTTTACAAATTGGGAAGGTTAAGACTTAAATCCAGTTTAAAAAAAAAGTGGGCATTCAGCCTGGACTTGAATACCACACAATTGTTTAATAGTGCTGTCTATCTTATAGTTCGATTTTTTTTTTCAGGATGGTAGCTTCATACTGAGAAATTAATCTGTTGAATTTAAGCTGTTTTTAAAAACATTTTGGGGTAAATTTTCAACCAGCACCATTTCTATATTAAGTGCTGCTGCTTATCTTAATACATATGCTCATTGTCTCTTATATATAAATAGTGGTGCTGAACATATGTAATCAGAGGTGACTGTGCCAACACTATCTCGTATGGATTTAGGCTAGGCCTAAATTTAACTGATATCTTTTTAGTGGTCGATTATTGTTCCTAAATTGATCATTTCTAGTGCTGCCTCTATCTTGCCTTAAGAAAATAAGAATAGTTTTACTGGGTCAGACCAATGGTCCATCAAGCCCAGTAGCCCGTTCTCGTGGTGGCCAATCCAGGTCACTAGTACCTGGCCAAAACCCAAGGAGTAGCAATATTCCATGCTACCAATACAGGGCAAGCAGTGGCTTCCCCCGTGACTTTCTCAATAACAAACTATGGACTTTTCCTCCAGGAACTTGTCCAAACCGTTCTTAAAACCAGCTATGCTATGTGCTCTTACCACAACCTCTGACAATATATTCCAGAGCTTAACTCAGGGGTCTCCAAAGTCCCTCCTTGAGGGCCGAATCCAGTTGGGTTTTCAGGATTTCCCCAATGAATATGCATTGAAAGCAGTGCATGCATATAGATCTCATGCATATTCATTGGGGAAATCCTGAAAACCCGACTGGATTCGGCCCTCAAGGAGGGACTTTGGAGACCTCTGGCTTAACTATTCTCTGAGTTCAAAAAAATTTCCTCCTATTGGTTTTAAAAGTATTTCCCTGTAACTTCATCTGTCTGCGTAACAATTTAAATGGCCCAGTTTTATCTGCTTATTTTTTTGAAATTGCATGAATTCGAGAGTTATAGATTTTTCACTCACTGGTGAATTCACTGTGAATACTGGGCCAATAGAGAGTATCTACAATGGGATAAAACAAGGACTAGCCCAGCCTCTTCATTGGCATGAAGCAGCCTGTTGGTAGCCCTACACTCAGTCAATTGAGAGCTAGGAAACATTTTGAATTTACATGGAAAGAACGGACACTAGCTTCTGTCTCAGTGAGCCTCAAGATTTATAGAACGAACAAATGAACACTGGCCAAGTTAAAGCTGGATTCAACATTTTTTCCCAGGGATAATAAATCTCGATATTCACTGAAACACAACTCAGTACATGTACTACTGCCTATGATTTAATGTTACAGAATAAGAAGTGTTGAGAGGACACATAGGAAAAGTTATGAGTTTCAAAGAAAAAAAAAATTAGCAGTGCACACAGGAAGGGGAATTTTATGTGATTCTAATTTCTGTAGACTACTTATAGAGCAAGCCAGTTCTAATGTAAACACATATTTTAAGAAAGCATACATAGCATGGCTCAAGGAATTATATAGCTGTGTTTCTGTGTGTCTGATTTGGAGAAGGGGAGTGGTGACTTGAATGATACTGTACCCAAATATTCCGTTGAATAGAATAATCAAATTAAACATGTATGAGGAGGTGCTGAAAAGTTCTCAGCTCAGCCAAGAAGAGAATGACGTGGGTATGGTTCAATCAATCATCTGAAGCAATGTCAAAACATAGAATTTCACATCTGCAAATTGGCACGTAACGAAATAAGATAACACTCTTTTAAGGTACAGTGGCAAAATAACGCTCAGAATTTAAGAAGTTGGTTGGTTGGGTTGAGAATTTTTCAGCACCCCCTCGTATGCCAGCTGCAGCAGGTTGTGAGTGAGCACTAGGTGGGGGAAGGGAGGCATGCACGCATATGTGCTGGCTCTATATCTGTGACTGGGAAAGTAGAGGAGTGGAGAGGCAGTTTTGAAAGGAGCACTGCTTAACTATTGTGTGTAATTCTTTCCAACTACTGTTGGGTTGGAAAGAATAAAAACATCACTAAAACAGGGCACTCTCTAAAGTTGAAAGGGGATAGATTCCGTAAAAAAAGTAAGGAGGTTCTTCCTCACCCAGAGAGTGGTAGAAAACTGGAACGCTCTTCCGGAATCTGTCATAGGGGAAAACACCATCCAGGAATTCAAGACAAAGTTGAACAAGTTCCTGCTAAACTGGAGCGTACGCAGGTGAAGCTGGACTCATTTAGAACACTGGACTTTGACCTGGGGACGGACTGCTGGGCACGATGGACCACTGGTCTGACCCAGCAGCGGCAATTCTTATGTTAACAGACACCTGGAAACCATTAATTGATAAGAAAGAGCCAGATCTTCAGCTTCCTCCTGAAAGATAGTTTACTTCTGCTTGTATTTTCAGGCCTAGACCAGTGATTTTCCACTTTTTTTGTTCTGTCAGAAAAATATGGGATGAAAAAAAGTGGAAAATTGCTGGACTAAGTGTATAACCCTTGATGGAGACTGCCCCAAGTTTGTTGGTTGGGCTGAAAATTTTTCAGCAGCCCCTCATAGTATGAGGGGTGCTGAAAAGTTCTCAGCTCAACCAAGAAGAGAATGACATGGGTATGGTTCAATCAATAATCTGAAACAATGCCAAAACATAGAATTTCGTTTCTGCAAATTGGCACAATGAAATAAGAAAACACTCTTTTCAGCTATAATGGCAAAATAATGCTCAGAATTTAGGAAGTTGATTGGTTGGGCTGAGAACATTTCAGCACTCCCTCATAGTAGTAGTAGTAGTGGAAGATTCCAACTGGAATACTATCAGAGCATGCATTACAGGTATAAACTTTGTAAGATCCAAATAGGGAATAAGTGTCACTGATCCTAAACACAGTAATGCCGCATGGAAATCCATATTAAATAAAGAGAGAATCAAATTTCACTCTTTAAATCTGTCATCACTGAATTCAAACTCAGTAATGAAATACAATGGTTTGGCAGCAGAAACAAGATGGCTGCAAGCTTCCCCCCCCCCCTTCCCACATATTACAAAACTGTGAAAGCGTTTTTTAGCACAGGCTGGTGCACTGAATGCTCTGCGCTGCCCAATGCTCATAGATGGAATTCCTGTGATGAACCATCTGTATGGTCCTCAATGAGCAGCCGACATTATGAAGAAGTGGAAGTCTCTGGAAGGAAGCCACAGCGACAGATCCATTTGATTTTGGGCTGAATCATTCAATGGATCAGTGCTTTAACAGCAATAATAACTGTAAGTCCATAGGAGGTGGTGTTAGATCTCTTCCTAGCAAGAGATGCCTATAGGTGATTGTGAGTTGCTCCCCTCTATCTTTAAGAAAATATAGTTGGGAGATGGTATCCAGGACTGAGAGTGAAGCCCTGTGCCAGCACTGAATATCCAGTTTCATTTTTGGCTACCAGCCAAGAACCTGTTAAGTCAATATTCAGCACTAACTGGCCATTGGCTAGCACATAAAGGGTAAAGGGGAAGGGACTTAATATACTGCTTTTTCTGTGTGGTTTACAAAATCAAAGCAGTTTACATACAGTATTTTAGACAGGTGTTAAGTGACTTGCCCAGAATCACAAGGAGCAGCTGTTGGAATTGAACTCACAACCTCAGAGAAACTGCCTCAGCATCCTAGCCACTAGGCCACTTCTCCACTTACATAAAGATAGGACAGCTATTGATATGCTAAGCTTGCTCGGTTAGCACTGGATTTCAAGTCTTAAGACCTGCCCCCGAAACACCCCTGAGATAGCTGGCTCCTGGTTATGCGCTAACCACGACTATTCAGCGGGGATAACTGATTATCTCCCAGTAAATATTCACAGATAGCTGGTTATGTGCAATTTAACTGGTCAACGGATGTTGCCAACTGATTACAGTATATCGCTTTGAATATTAGGCCCATTATTTCTAAATCTACTTCAAAGTTGTAAACAATCTCCTTAGAGGAATTGTACAAGGCAGAAGATAAGGAGACCTAGAGTTGAACAAACCAAGTAACAGTTCATTCTTAGTCTGTAAGTGATCTCTAATCAGGCAGTGGAAGCATGCCATATTAACGTTGCACAAATTAGAGCACTTGGAGAATACAGGTAAGTATAAGAACTTGAGGCTGTTGAAAGACAAGCTGCTCAATATTTGGACTAAATATTTAACCATCCAGGAATGGCTCCTGGCTGGTTAAATAGCATTTGGCCGGCTAACCACTAATATTCAACAGAAGATAGCCAGCCATTTCCCGCTGAATAGTAATGCTTAATGGGGCTGAATACATGCGATTCCAATTTAAAATTTACGGCTACTATACATTCCCACACTATATCCTTTTGGACATCAGTGTCACATTGAAGGATTCTGTGTTTATTATCACAATTCATCTGCAGGAGATTATGTACTACAGTGAGAGAATATTGTGAGCAAGCACAGGAGATGTGGGCAAGATTTGAGGAAAGGGGATATCCCAATGGTGCCATCAAAAGAGCCTATAAGAGAGTATTGTATGCACAGTAGTCACAATTGCTCCAGAATTCCACACCACTATCTGAATCATCTGTAGTATATGTTTTACCATATTCTTACCGGGCTTTTTATATAAAGCATATCATCAAATAACACTAGAATGTTTTACACCACCATGAGGTGTTTCATACATTGCCCAGATCCCCCTAGGCCCTTCCTAAGGGGAGTGGCCTAAGGGATCTGGCCATTCAGAATCTTAGGCCACTCCATGCATCCCAGAATGCACTCCATGCATCCCAGAATGCTTCCCAGAATTCCTGTTGGCCCAGGTGGCTAAGGCCCCTTCTACAGGAGGGGCTTTAAGCGTCTGGGCCAATCAGGTCCTTAGGTCCCTCCCCGGTGAATCCAAAGATGCACTGGGAAGGGGCAGGCCCATCAATGAAACCAGGTTAGGGGGTTCAGGGGGTCCTAGAGGGGATGGGAGGATTGGGTGGGGTTGGGGGTCTTGGTGGGGGTGGTCTGGGTGGGGGTGGTGGCAAACCTTCGGGGGGAGTGGAGGATCTTGGCAGGAGGGACTGGGCATCCCTCCTGCCATGATCATTCGGAGGGGGTGGGTGGTTCTGGCAGGCAAAATTGGGTAACCTTCCTGCCAGCGATGTATGGGGGGGGTGGGAGGGAGAGAGATCCCTTGCCACGATAAGCTCAGCGGCCGCGTCTGCTTACAGTGTAGGTCAGCATTTTGCTGGCCTACATTGTACACGTCTGCCATGGGCCTAGGGAGACGCGTATGGCCACCTAATGCTACTTCCGGGCCAAGCCACACCTAGCCTTAGGAAGGTTTGTGCGCCTCCCTATGCTCCCAGAGGTGCTTCCAATGTAGGTGGCCTGCCTCGGGAATTTTTTTTTTAGAAAACATATGTCCCGACTGGCTGGTTAGGCAGCAATTGGCCGCCTATAATCGGGACACCATTTATAGAATTTGGCCCTTTATGCTTCTTTTGAGAAAAGATGTTTTAAAATCATTAGTCCCTATTAGGGTTAATCTGTTGCAAATGCTCACCCTTAAGAGAAAACATGTTGTTACTGTTCACAGAGGATAGTATTTTCATGAATTCACTTACATCCCACTCACTTCTGCTCTGGAAGCTGCGCATTTGGTTCAATATAGGCCTAGCAGCTAGGTTACAGAAGAAGACAGAGAAAATAAGTAACTGGTTGGGAAGAGTTCCACATTACAGAAGTTTGACGTGCATAAGCAGAGCACTCCAGTACACATAATGACATGGAACCCAGTTATGGAAATCAACAATTTATTATTGGTATTAGTATTGAAAAAGTTGCAACTGAGCAAGTGCAATAATAAACAGACAATCCAAGACGCACTTTTGACTCTTCAATGCACTGCATCACCAACATGTTACATTTTCAGAAGCAAAAACTGAATAATCTCGAACAAAGCCCTGTTTCCCATACGCCTTCGCTACACTTTCACCCAGAAATAAACCAAGGGCTCAGGTAGTACAGCGATTAGTTTAGACATCGAATAAACATGGTCCAATTTATTCAATACTTTCTTTAGATTAACCTTGAGTTCTCAACTGGGTCACCTCCATTTCTCCTTCCTCCAGTCCATTCTGTCAACCTTCCTTCAGCCCCTACCATGCTTTCTTCCTATTCTGAAATCTCTGAAGAGGTAAATGCACATTTTCTTTCCTCCTCCAAACTCACTACCTGTTCCTCTGATCTGATTCCAACCCATCTACTCAGTACTATCAATCCTATTGTCATCCCTTCTATCAGTCATATCCTCAGTCTTTTGCTTTCCACTGCAACTGTTCTTGGTGTCTTCAAACATGCTACAGTTAACCTTCCAACCATCGCCCCATCTCCCTTCTCCCTTTCTTGTCCAAGCTACTTGAAAGTGCTGTCCAACACCATTGTCTTGACTTCCTTTTGGCTCAAGGTATTCTTGACCCACATCAATCAGTCTTTCGCCCTCTACATTCTACAGAAACTGTCCTTGCTAAAGTCTCCAGTGACCTATTCCTGGCCAGATCCAAAGGCCTCTATTCTATCCCCATCCTACTTGATCTATCTGCTGCTTTTGATGCTGTTGATCACCACCTACTCCTTGATACAGTGTCCTTACTTTGATTTCAGGACTTGGTTTTCTTTTTATCTCTCCCATCACACTTTTAGTTTATGTTCTGGTGGATCCTCCTCCACTAGTATCCCACTGTCAGTTGTTATACCTCAAGGCTCTGTCTAGAGCAGTGTTTCTCAACTTGGTCCTGGAGTACCCCCTTGGTAGTCAGGTTTTAAGAATATCTACAATGAATATGCATAAAACTGATTTGCATACACTGTCTCCATTATGTGCACATTTCTTTCATGCATATTCATTGTAGATATCCTGAAAACCTGACTGGCAAGGGGTACTCCAGGACCAAGTTGAGAAACACTGGTTTAGGGACCTCACTGCGTTCGTTCTGGTTCAGCAGGAACTTGTCCAGCCTTGTCTTGATTCCCTGGAGGGTGTTTTCCCCTATAACCTGCTCCGGAAGAGCGTTCCAGTTTTCTACCACTCTCTGGGTGAAGAAGAACTTCCTTATGTTTGTACGGAATCTATCCCCTTTCAACTTTAGAGAGAGCCCTCTCATTCTCTTTACCTTGGAGAGGGTGAACAACCTGTCTTTATCTACTAAGTCTATTCCCTTCATTATTTTGAATGTTTCGATCATGTCCCCTCTTTCAAGGAAGAGGCCCAGTTTCTCTAATCTTTGCAACTCCTCCTGAACATGGCTAAGACTGAGTTTCTTATCTTTCCTTCTAATCCACCCCTCCTCTTTCTCCATTCTCCATTCTCTATTTCTGTGGATAACACTCTCATCCTCCCTGTATGGTCAACTCACAACCTTGGGTCATCTTTCACTTCTCTCTCTCGCTCTCTCATTCTCTATACAAATCCAACGGACCATTAAAGCCTATCATTTATTCCTCTATATCATCACCAAAATCAACCTTTCCTATCTGAGCACACTATCAAAACCCTTATCCACATTCTTTATCACCTCTCACAGCTTACTTCTCACAGGTCTTCCACTAAACCAGGGGTGTCCAATGTCGGTCCTCGAGGGCCGCAGTCCAGTCAGATTTTCAGGATTTCCCCAATGAATATACATGAGGTCTATTTGCATGCACTGCTTTCATTGTATGCTAATAGAGCTCATGCATATTCATTGGGGAAATCCTGAAAACCCGACTGGATTGCGGCCCTCGAGGACCGACATTGGACACCCCTGCACTAAACCATCTCTCTTCCCTTTAATCCTTCCAAAATTCTGTTGCACAACTTATATTGCGCCAGTGCTGCTATGCTCATATTACCCCTCTCCTCAAATGCAATTTAACCAGCCAGGATCCATTTCAAATGCTCCTGCCTGGCTTTTAAGATCATTCACGGCATCCTTCCTCCCTTAATCCCACTCTCTTATAACTCCTCGAGTCCTGACTCTACCAAACCCGCCCAAAAGGTATAAATTATCCTTCCCCTCTCTACACGGTATTCGCTATGCAGGCAAACTGGGAAAATCCCTTCTCTTCAGAATCACAAGTCTTTGGAATGACCTTACTACCCCGCTGTGGAACCTGGGCTCCCTCCAATCAATCCGCAAACAACTGAAAACCTGACTTTTCACTAAAATGTAATTCTATCCCCCCTTACTCTTCTCTTCTATATATAAGTTCATGTAAACCTTTTTTTTCCTTCTCTTCCTATATTTTAAGTTCTTGTAAACCGTGCCGAGCTCCACAATATCCGTGGAGATGATGCGGTATATAAACTTAAGGTTTAGTTTAGTTTAGGAGCTATTCCTGGATGGTTAGATGGTGCTGAATATCAGGCCCTGTGGATTTAAGCAAAGGAATGCAAGACTGCAAGCTCTGGCAATCCCCAGTGGCCCTCACTGTTTACATTCACACAACCAAACTTGAGTTTTCAGTTTTGGTGTCAGCTTTGGTCAAAACCAGGCAACAAGTTTTGGCTGCAGTTTCAGTTTTGGCCAATAGCTTTCAGACAATTTTGGTGGCAGTTTAGGTTTTGGCCAAAATTGAAGCCCCCCCCCCCTCAAAAAAAAATTAGTTTCAGTTGGCCTCTAATCCCCACACCCTCATGCTTCATTTCACTCCCTTTGTGGCCCAAGCTAACCTCACCCTCCCACTTTTATTGCCCAACACCCCCTCCCCAGCTCTCTCCAATTCCCTTGTCTATGTAACCCATACCTTTTGACACCAATTACCCATTCTTCCATATCAGCACTCTCCCTCTCCCCCACTTTTTCTTATCAGCTGCCTGAATTGTCTCTCTCTTCCAGTTTAGAGAAAGTACACATCAGACTCAGACTATTCTTTCCTTCAAGCCCCTCTCCCACCTCAAAATTACAATCTGCCTGCCAGTATCTAACACGCTACCAGTACTCCTCATTCCCACTATCCCCCCCCTAGTTAAAAACAACCTCCCTCAAGTCCACATTTCCTTTGCTCTAAAGTAGAAGGAGCTCCACTCAAGTCATTTGCCCATTATTCAGTGGTAAGTCCATCTCATACTCTGTCAGCGCTGTACAGGCTTCTTTCCTTGCTGGAGCTCCAAATCTTTCTCAGCCACGACTGACCGCTCGTTCTGCTGTCCATATCCCACATCACCTTAACAACTTCCAATACCATTACCACCATATAAGACTAACAAGTCAGCCCAGGGTTTGTTTGTTTTTTTAAATAAATGTTTGAAATCAGAAAATAGTATGAAATTGAGTTTAGAGGGTAAGATGTTAAACTCTCATGTTAGGATTGGGGCAACAATGCTGTCTGTGGCAGACGCCAAGCTCTGAAATGCGCTGCCTGGTATTTTGCGATTTTGTGCTGAGAGGATGAATTTCAAGAAAATATTGAAAACGCAACTATTTGTTAATGCCTTCCTGTGTTTGTTAATGCCTTCCTGGAATTCCGTTATATTATGCTGGGAGGGGGAATTTCAAGAATATATGTTGAAAATGCATCTGACTGTCAATGCCTTCCTGTGTTCATTTTGTTGAAATCTAAGAACATAAGAATTGCCACTGCTGGGTCAGACCAGTGGTCCATCCTGCCCAGCAGTCCGCTCACACTGTCATTTGTATATGGAGCTTAAGTTAATTTGTATGTAATATGTAAACCGCATAGCTAATATGCGGTATATAAATTTTTAAATAAATGGGTACAGCCATTTTGCTCCCTTGGTATCTGTGCTATGTCTTGGAATTTATGTCGCTCCTTTAAAGTGGTGGCTGAAACGTCCACAAAAATTCCATGCAGCTCCCTACAAAGCATAGTTTCTTCACCAGAAAACAAAGGAAGCATGCAAGAATCTCCCAGGGTTTATTTACTGGCATAGGTGCCATAGCTCAGTACACACTCTCAAATTCAATTTTTCACTGCTTCCCCCCCCAAGTTCTACAACTATCAAGAACAGGTGGCAGATTTTCTGAAAAATGTCTGTGGTGCTTCTTTCCTGGACCCTCTCAGGCACTTTCTACCAGAGATGGGAATGGTTCCTGGGGATTGGAGAAGAGCGGATGTGGTCCCTATTCACAAAAGTGGTCGCAGAGATGAAGCAGGAATCTACAGGCCGGTAAGCCTCACTTCGGTTGTTGGAAAAATAATGAAAGTGTTGCTGAAAGAAAGGATAGTGAAATTCTTAGAATCAAATGGGTTATAGGATCTGAGGCAACATGGTTTTGCCAAACTAAACTGATTGAATTTTTTGATTGGGTGACCAGAGAATTGGATCAATGACATATATTTGATGTAATTTAGATTTCACCAAAGCCCTTGACATGGTTCCTTATAGGAGGCTCTTGAACAAACTTGACAGGCAGAAGTTAGGACCCAAAGTGGTGCATTGGATAAAAAAACTGATTGACGGAAAGACGCCAGAGGGTGGTGGTAAATGAAATTTGCTTAGAGGAAGGAAAGGTGAGTCCCTCAGGGTTCAGTGCTGAGGCCGATCCTGTTCAATATGTTTGTGAGTGACATTTCTGAAAGGTTTGCCTTTTTGCAGATGATACCAAGGTTTGCAACAGAGTAGACACCAAGGAGGGAGTGATAAACATGAAAAAGGATCTGCAAAAGTTAGAGGAATGGTCTAATATCTGGCAACTAAAATTCAATACAAAGAAATGCAGAGTGTGGAAGGAGCCTTATATGCTGGGAGGTGAGAGGCTGATATGCACGGATGGGGAGAGGGACCTTGGGGTGATAGTGTCTGAAGATCTAAAGGCAAAGAAATAGTATGACAGGGTGGTGGCTATTGCCAGAAGGATGCTAGGCTGTATAAAGAGAGGTGTAACCAGTAGAAGAAATAAGGTGTTGATGCCCCTGTAAAGGTCGTTGGTGAGGCCCCATTTGGAGTATTGTGTTCAGTTTTGGAGACCATATCTGGCAAAGGACATAAGAAGACTTGAAGCGGAACAGAGGAGGGCGACAAAAATGGTAGGAGGTTTGTGGCAAAAGACATATGAGGGAAAACTGCTTGAGTGCCTGAATAAATGCATGTAAACCATTCTGAGCTCCCCTGGGAGAACGGTATAGAAAATTGAATAAATTAAAAAAAAAATAATAAGACTGGAAGCCCTGAATATGTATACCCTAGAGGAAAGGAGGGACAGGGGAGATATGATTCAGACGTTCAAATACTTGAAAGGTATTAACGCAGAACAAAAACTTTTCCAGAGAAAGGAAAATGGTAAAACCAGAGGACATATTTTGAGGTTGAGGGGTGGTAGACTCAAGAATAATGTAAGGAAATTCTTCTTTATAGAGAGGATGGTTGATGCCTGGAATTTGCTCCCGAGGGAGGTGGTGGAGAGGAAAATGGTAACAGAGTTCAAAAAAGTGTAGGATGAACACAGAAGATCTCAAATCAGAAAATAATGGTATATACTGAAGAACTAAGGCCAGTACTGGGCAGACTTGCACGGTCTGTGTCTGTATATGGCCATTTGGTTGAGGATGGGCTGGGGAGGGCTTTGATGGTTGGGATGGTTTAGATGGGCTACAGTGAGCTTTGACAGAGACTTCAGTAGATGGAATACCGGGTAGAGCTTTGGGTTCTGGCCCAGAAATAGCTAAGAAAAAGGAAAATTTAAATTATATCAGTAATTTAAAGATTGGCTAAGGTGGGGCAGACTGGATGGACCATTCAGGTCTTTATCTGCTGTCATATACTATGTTACACCCTCAAATCATTGCATCATGAATGATTCTCGCAACCCTTTAATTTCCCACAGCGTTTCTGCAAAATTGCAATTTCCTTATCATGATCTGTTAACTTTTCCTCTGAGGCCTGTAGTTACTGTCGTCAGCTCCTCTATATCAATGAGCCTCTCTGTTTGCAAACCTGCAATCGCAACTTTAGTCTCCTTGATCCACTTTTGCATTGCACTATAGGTCACGATTTGCCCATCACAAGTCCCCTTTCACAGTTCCAAACTATTGCTCACATGGTTTCCCAGGTCCTCCTCTTCATCCAGGTCAGATGCCATCATAGCTCCATAATGCTCTGGCTGACCTACCACTATAATGGCAAAGCTGCAAATGTTATACGTCCTTTTCTTTGATGCCACCATAGCAACTGGACTAATCAGCCAAACATAGCACAAGAAGGGTGGGTGAAAAGGTTGGTTTCACTCCTTTTTGCTCCTTGAGGTGTGGAGCTCTGCGCCTAAGCAGCCATTCCTTCTCATAAATCGGCAATACTTACATTTATCCCAAGCTGTCAAGTGAGCGAGAAGCCTCCGAAGGAAGAGAACCAAGAGTTGGCATTTGGAGTCCACACCAGGAAAAGTAATGTGATTGTACTTCAGTCAGAGTGTCATGACTGGCATACAGTCTCATAGGGCTCTGCATCCAGAAAGGGCAGAACAAGGAAAGAAACACTAATTGTGTGTAAATTAAAAACAAAATGCAGAACGGACAGGGAAAGAATAAGTGTGGATTCTCCTGAAAAGGGGGAAAGGGCAATTCCTCTATCACCAGTACAACTGAAATATGTTATTTCAATCTAATATAAAGGGAATTGCTCCTGCTGGAGAGACTTTACTCTGAATTGTAGTACATAATTAGAAGAGAGCTTTTGCACAGACAAAGGTGGGGACAAACTCTGATCTGGAACATATAAATAGGGACTTTTCTAATGTTCAGATAGGTAGTTGCCTTGTATCCAGTGATCACTGAATGTAGGGTCATTTATGAGAGCAGAGAGAAGGCATACAAAGGGTCAGGAGCCTGGCTTGGACGTTCTAAAACAGAGTACCACCTTATGAAAGAATAAACAAAGTATGGAATTTTTTTGTGAAGCTGAACTACAAGGAGCTCTAATAAAGGCAATGGTAGCAGTGGTATCTATTTTGTGTTATGCTACCCCCTCCAGTGGTAGCAGTTGTCAGCAGCAGCAATTGCAGGATGTGTGATTGCAGCTACCAGCACGTCTGCCTCTACCAGAGTTCCTTATTCAATAGGAGGTCTATGTTAGAGGAGGAGGATAAGGCTAGTGAAGGACTTGCAAGCACCCACCAATTTACAGACACTGCATGCCATGCCTGTTTCCATCCTTTCCAGGAAGGTAAGGGCGTATTGGTGGTGGTTTTTACTAGGGAAGGAAGAGTCAGCCATCCTTGAAGCACAAGCCCTGCTTTAAAAAGAAAGAAATGTTTAATTTCTTGTCTTCCTTTTGCTTGACTATGTTCTCTGTTTCATTCTTCTCCTCTCCACCTTGTCTCCCTCCTTCCCTCTTTTTTTAATCTCTTAAACTTTAAGAGTATACCATGTTTTCCCAAAAATAAGACAGTGTCTTATATTCATTTGGGGCCTAAAAAAGGCACTAGGTCTTATTTTCGGGTAGGGCTTATTTTTTTCATGTACATGATCGTCTCTCCCTTCCTTTCTTTCACTCCAATTATTCCTCTTTCCTTTCCCCCACATGTGCAACATCTTTCTTCCCCTCTCACCCATCCCCTTGTGCCTTCTTTCTTCAGAATCTTTCTATCCCTACATCCCTCCCATCCCTTGTGCAGCAGAACCCTTGCCCAACTTCCATCCTTCCCTCCCTCCCATCCCTCGTGCAGTATGAGGGAGACAGGCCTAAGATTCTGGTTGGCGCAGGCGCCTGAGCCAATCAGGTCCATAGACCTCTCCCTAGTGTATCTTACGATGCACCAGGAAGAGGAAGGCCAGACGGAGAAAGCATCAGGCCGGCCAAACAACTAAAAATAGTAAGGGAGGGTCTGGCTGGGCTAGGGGGAATCCAGCTGGGCTGGGGGGTTCCAACTGGGCTAGAGGTGGGTGTCCATCTGGGTTGGGGGGTGTGGGTCTGGCAGCCACCTAGCTTTTGGGGGGTAGGGGGTATCCAACAAGAGGGACTGGGTATCCCTCCTGCTGGCGATGTTTTCAGGGGGGGTGTCCGGCAGGAGGGATTGGGCATCCTTCCTGCCTGGGCCACTAAACTGATCGCAGAAGGGAGATCTCTTGCTGCAATCAGATCAGCGGCAACCCGATATGGCACTTATACCTGTTTTGACTTTGTCTAAGTCACAAGGTATAAGTTCTGTCCAGGCAACCTCGTAAAACTTTCGATTATCGCTGTAGGACAACTAAGTCTAGATTGGCCCACATCCTGCCCTAACCACCCATCTAAATCCGCCCCTTTGAGCTCTGGACGAACAGCAGGATTCAGAGGCCAAAAAAGTCTCTGAATATGTCCAAAAAACGGTTTTGATTATTATCGGCACTTGGACAACCTGTATTTTAGGTCCAACTTAGGCCAGTTTTGGGACATATTTTTGTTTTGATTATGAGCCCCTTATCATGTATGCTTCTTAGGATGCCAGCTTTGTCATCAAAACAAATTTATTTAAAATTTTTATAATCTGTTTACGTCCTAAGAGCTCACAATATAAACATACATAAAATGAATGGACAGACATCAACTTCAGATAAGGCAAAACAAGGTTAAAAACCCACACATCTTCCCTTACAATTAAACTCTTCTTGAGAACTGATCCCAAAAATTCTGAACCTAAAGGAATTTCTGATATCAATTAAACTCTTCAACAAAAAAATATGTTCTAAGCAGTTTCCAAAAATGTAAAACATTTTTACAGAGTTGTATTATTCCAGAAACTCCATTCCACAATATTGGTCCTCTTACCAAAAAACAGGACTTCCTGGTAATAGCATATTTCACTACTCCCCCTTTTACACATGCCAAAAACATACAATTCTCTGATCTTAGAGACCTAGTTGGATTATACAATGTCAAGCACTTGTTCAGATAGGTACAGTACCATAAATACCTTGTCAAAGCGGTTAACAATTACAAATAAAGCAAAACTCCATAATATGAAACATAATAATCATAAACCATAAGCAGTCCTTCTTGAGCAGCCTTGTGAACTGGACTTGTGACAATGCAGATTCATTCTCATCTAGTAATGCTACAGAAATGATAAGTAATTGTAGAAGCAACTAGACAGACAAATAGCTAGGTAATCCAGTTAATTCTTGACTAGACAGAGGTGGTCTCCATGTATGCCGTTTAGCCTAAACATTGATTCCTGCCCTATCCAAAATTTCTGCATTGTATAATGACACCTTCTGGATTGTGCATTGGTGTGAAAGTATGTTAAGTGATGACTGACACACCTTCATGGAATAAAAGGTTGCATTATCCTAAACTTTTTAGGCTCCTGTTTTGACATTACACCCAGAGGAGATATAATCATGTCGGAGAAAGGTGGCTGAATGAATGATCTCACCATTCTGTGAAGATTTAGCTTGTTATGCAATTTTTCTTGATCTACACAGTTATACCTATACCAGGAGGCTTCATTGTAACAAAAGGTGCCGACTCTCCATCATAAGGGATGGGGAAACTCAGGAAAAAAAACCCATTGTGTTAACTTTAAGAAAATGCTAAAGACACAACTTTTTGTTTAGGCTTATATGTAGGATGTATGAAAATTCCTGTTACTTTAGTATATGGTCGCCATATGCATGCAGATAATGAAGGCTGTCTATATCTATGGATACACAGATAATGAATGTTGTCTTGCTCTTTGGATTGTATGGAATTTTATGAATGTTTGATATTGGAAACCACCTAGATTTTAGGTGGTATATAAATGTGTTAAATAAATAAATGAAACAAGCTTGCTTAAAGAGAGAGCATCTGTGGAGTCAGAGTTTCTATAGCAGAAAATCTAACTGGTGAGGGTGCTAGGGTCTTCAACAGAGTGCTATCGTTGGGAAGCCAAAAGGCAATGGCCCGTTCAGACCAGCACTGGAAAGCTTAGTGTGTAGAGCAACAGCTGGAGCAAACATGTTTGTTCCTACAAGGGGACAACATCCATTATCCGCCCACCCCACCGCGTCAGTGTAGCGTCATCGCCTGGGCTCCCCCTTAAGAGGAAGGGAGCCAAAGGCGCTCAGCCGTTCAGCGCGCGACGAAGGCGAGAGCGCCTTTGCGAAGGAGCCTTGAGAAGGAGACCAGGCAGCCCAGCAGCAAACCTAAGTTTCAAATTCTTTTTAAATTTTCTAATTTTTTTTTTTTCCTTTTTAAAAAACCTAACTAAAAAAATAAAAAAAAGTACTTTCTCCTCTTCTCATTCTTCTCTTATACTCTCATACTATCTCTCATACTCTTACATTTACTCTCTCTCATTTTGTTATGGCAGGGTGGACAAGGAGTGTGAAGCCTACAAGCAAGATTGGCAACCCCTGCACTGAGGTGATCCGGGAGTTGAACTCAGCCTATGCGCAGACAGAGGAGAACACAGCCCCGGGAATGGACGTCTCCGTGCAGACCGAGGCCATCCCACAGCAGTACATTACGGCCTCTACACAGACGGAGGAGGTCGATCAGAGGGATGAAGACATCATGCAGGAACTAAGAAACCTCAGGGAGGAGGTGAAACGTCTGAGAGGCATTAGAGAGGATGAGGCCTACATCGATGGGATAGTGCAGGAATTATCCCAAGTCACAGAACGGACCCGTGATGGATCTCCCATGATGACTCCAGGGCCGCCGATAAAGAAACCAACTGTTGCAGTTCAGGAGATGGATGGAGACACTGACTCCTGGCAGTTAGTGACCTCCTCCACAGGTAAACGTAGGAGACACCCCCCCCCCCCCATTTACAATATACTCACCTTCTCTCTCTTTCTCTCAACAGGGCAGCTCCACATCAACTCCACAGCTGAGCCTAAAGAACAGATTCCAGGTCTTGCAGGAAGAGACTACCGACGGGGAGATGGACCAGGATCAACGCATATCTCCATCTCCGGGGACGATGGATCGACACCCCCAAAAGAAGGTAGAGTAATAACCATTGGGGACTCCATGTTGAGAGGCACTGAGGGACCAATATGCAGACCGGATATGCAGTCGAGGGAGGTCTGCTGTCTACCCGGAGCCAGAATAAGAGATGTGACCACCTGTCTCGATAGACTTCTCAGGCCCCAGGACCACTTCCCCATGCTGCTCATCCATGTCGGAACGAATGACACTGCCAAGAACACCCTGGAGGACATAGCTAGAGACTTCGGAGCTCTGGGAAAGAGGCTGAAGCAGACAGGAGCACAGGTAGTATTCTCTTCCATTCTTCCTGTTAGGGGCAGAGGAAGGGACAGGGACGAACGCATCCTGATGATGAATGAGTGGCTACAACGATGGTGCCAGGAGATGAACTTCGGATTCCTGAATCACGGAGAGACACTGCAGGGACTACAGGGACCAGACGGACTCCACCTGACCAACAGGTAAGAATGTCTTCGGACACAGACTAGCCCGCCTACTTCGAAGGGCTTTAAACTAGGTAAGTCGGGGGTGGGTACCCACTTTTACACCGGAGCAGTAAGTAACAATCCTGATGTGGAGAACCAACACTACGCTTCTAAGTCTGAGGTAAGTACCCTTATTGCAAAAGAATCGCTAGGAGACACCTTGACTCAAATGGGGGGCTCACTACAGGAGGTTAGTAAACAGAAAGAGTGGAGAGCTATGTATGTTAACGCACACAGCCTAGGGAATAAATTTCTACAACTAGAAACAGAAATAGTTAATGCAGATCTAGACATAGTAGCAATATCCGAAACATGGTTCACAGACTCTCTTGGGTGGGATATAACTATACCAGGGTACAACCTGATTCGACAAGACAGAGAGGGTAAGTTAGGAGGTGGGGTAGCACTATACATCAAAGAGAACATTAAGACAACCAGGATCACGGATGTCAAGTATACTGGGGAATCTATCTGGGTAAACCTGGCCAGAGGCGGAGAAAAATGCCTGTACCTTGGTGTGATTTACAGACCTCCAAGACAATCGGAGGACAAGGACGCAGAATTAATTGAAGACATTGAGAATATCACCTTACGGGGGGAGGCTGTACTATTAGGAGACTTCAACATGCCTGCTGTAGACTGGAACACACTATCAGCAACAACTTGTAATAGCAGGAGGATATTAACGTCCATGAAGGGAGTACGGCTCAAACAAATGGTACTAGAGCCCACTAGGGCCCAGGCCATCCTGGACCTGGTACTTACGAACGGGGAAAGCGTCTCAGAGGTCTCGGTGGGAGAGACGCTAGCCACCAGTGACCATAACATGGTATGGTTTAACCTTAAGAAAGGCTTCCCTAGATCACAAACAAAAACAAGGGTACTCAATTTCCGGGGCACTGACTTCGCACGCATGGGAGATTTCGTCTATCAGACGCTGCAGGTTCAAGAAGTAACTACTAATGTGGATGCTATGTGGTCAACCTTGAAATTGATCCTTCATGAGGCAACTATCCGCTACATAAAATCGGTAACCAAACAACAAAGAAAAAAGAAACCCCAATGGTTCACAGATGAGGTATCGTGCCTCGTCAAGGAGAAGAAAAGAGCATTTCTCTCATACAAATGCACGGGGGAAAAAGAAGCAAACATTGAATACAGGAAAAAGTCTGCAGCGGTCAAAACAGCAGTCAGGGAGGCCAAAATTCGTATGGAAGAAACTCTAGCGAAGAACATTAAGAAAGGGGACAAATCCTTCTTCAGATACATTAGCGACAGAAAAAAGAACGCAAACGGGATAGTACGCCTTAGAACACCAGACGGGAATTATGTAGAAACAGACTCCGATAAAGCCAAACTACTGAATGATTACTTCTGTTCAGTCTTTACCTGCGAGGCACCAGGGCACGGGCCTCAGCTAGCAGCAAAGCCAAGCATGGAAGACCCATTTCAGAAGTTTGAGTTCACACCAGCTGATGTTTACAAAGAACTGTCAAGACTCAAGGTGAACAAAGCCATGGGACCGGACAATCTGCACCCAAGAGTGCTCAGAGAGCTATGCGATGTTTTGGCGGAACCATTAGCAATACTCTTCAATCTCTCCCTAAGTACGGGGAGAGTCCCCCTGGACTGGAAAACTGCCAACGTGGTTCCTCTGCACAAAAAGGGTTGCAGAGCGGAGGCCGCGAATTACAGACCAGTAAGTCTCACATCAATAGTGTGTAAACTCATGGAAACTCTACTTAAAGGGAAATTAGACACGATATTGGATGAGGGGAATCTGAGGGATCCCTGTGAACATGGATTCACTAGGGGCAGGTCATGCCAGTCCAATCTCATCAGCTTCTTTGATTGGGTGACAGGAAAGCTGGACTCGGGAGAGTCTCTGGACATAGTATACTTGGATTTCAGTAAAGCTTTTGACAGTGTCCCACACCGTAGACTATTAAACAAGATTAAATCGATGGGGTTAGGTGAGAAACTAACGGCGTGGGTCAACGATTGGCTGAGTGGAAGACTTCAGAAAGTGGTGGTCAATGGCACCCTCTCTGAGACATCGGAGGTGACTAGCGGAGTGCCGCAGGGCTCAGTCCTGGGACCATCCCTTTTTAACATATTCATAAGGGACTTGACCCGAGGGCTTCAGGGTAAATTAGCGCTGTTCGCCGACGACACCAAACTGTGTAATATAGTGGGTGGAAGCAATCCCACGGATGGTATGACGCAGGATCTGATCAAGTTGGAAAACTGGTCCACGACATGGCAGCTGGGCTTCAACGCTAAGAAGTGTAAGGTCATGCATCTCGGCAGCAGAAATCCATGCAGAACATACACCTTGAATGGAGAAACACTAGCTAGGACTTCAGAAGAACGGGACTTGGGAGTGATCATCAGTGCAGACATGAAGGCTGCCAAACAAGTGGAGAAGGCCTCATCCAAGGCGAGGCAAATGATGGGATGTATCAATAGAAGCTTCGTCAGCCGCAAACCTGAAGTCATAATGCCACTGTATAGAACCATGGTGAGACCTCATCTGGAGTACTGTGTGCAATTCTGGAGGCCACATTACCATAAAGATGTGCTTCGAACTGAGTCGGTCCAGCGAATGGCCACTAGGAAGGTCTCTGGACTCAAGGGTCTCTCATACGAGGAAAGACTGGGCAAATTGCAGCTCTATTCTCTAGAGGAGCGCAGGGAAAGGGGTGACATGATTGAGACTTTTAAGTACGTCACAGGTCGTGTCGAGGTGGAAAACGATATATTCCTTCCCAAGGGACCCTCAGTCACAAGGGGGCATCCGCTCAAACTCAGAGGAGGGAAATTTAGTGGTGACATCAGGAAGTATTTCTTCACAGAAAGAGTGGTAGATCACTGGAACAAACTTCCGGTGCAGGTAATCAAGGCCACAAGCGTGCTCGACTTTAAGAATAAATGGGACATCCACGTGGGATCCCTACGTGGGTCGAGCAGCACTCAGACTTAATGGGGTGGGTCAGTAGAGTGGGCAGACTTGATGGGCTGTAGCCCTTTTCTGCCGTCACCTTTCTATGTTTCTAAACTGTCTACTTGCCCACTTCCTGGAAAATAGTGTACTGCCTTTCACATTGGAAATACTGTTTTTGAAAGTAGGAAACCTTTGGACCCGAAAAAGTCTATGTAGGGCATCTCATATAACCACAGGACTATACTATTCTATGATGCCAAATGATAGACCTGTCCTCTGCTGTATATTTTTTTGGGAATATAATGTCAAGCCTCTTGGGCACCTTCATGTTAGTAATAAGGAACCTGAATCAATAAGGGCTGAATTCCAGTTCGTTCTCAGTCACCACACTTCATGTAGATGTGAAATACAGACACCCAAGTAATAGGTATATAGATATGTGGCTTGCTGTTCTTCATACTGAAATCACAGGTTTTACCCAGGAAACATTGGAAATGATCCCTATTCTGGTCCTTCAAGAGAAAGTAAATATGTCTATGTATTCACATCTCCATATTTTTTTCTTAATTTATCTAGGGACACGACTAGATAGTGTACTGACTGCATAAAGAATATCCTCTTGCATACTATACAAAGACCTACTGCTCCACTTCTTTTTAAATGCTTTGATAGTGTTAAATTATTATATCTGGCCGTGTATGAAACAATGTTGTTTAGTCACAAGGATCAAGTATCAATAACCAATAACCCAGGTGATAACGTCTTTTTTCACCCTTCTTTCCCTGTGCACAAAAGAGAGCTTTTCCACAGATTTATTTATTTGCCCTCAGAGATGCCACCAGAAGATCACCATATCATATCTTCTGGCTTTACGCACCAAATCGTCATAGGTACAAAAATATTTAGTGTGTGTCTCTATTTCATGTATTTTTGTTTTTTATTTTTAACCTTAAAAACTATAAATATTTTAAATAACTTTATCAAGAAGTTTTTTAACGTTAGAAATACTTAGCTGGCTGGTGGTAAATGATGGTAAGGGATTAATGAGCCAACATGTTTCACCCTTGGAGGGGGTTTCCTCAGGGCTACTATCCCTTTTCCTGCTAGTTGCTCACGACATGACCACCCAGTAAAAGTTTTTCAGTGTTAGTGATAGTGATAGTGTTAAAAACATAAGAATAGCCTTACTGGGTCAGACCAATGGGCCATCAAGCCCAGTAGCCCATTCTCAAGGTGGCCAATCCAGGTCCCTAGTATCTGGCCAAAACCCAAAGAGTAGCAATATTCTATGCTACCGATCAAGGGCAAGCAGTGGCTTCCCCCATGTCTTCTCAATAACAGGCTATGGACTTTTCCTCCAGGAAATTGTTTAAACCCTTCTTAAAACCAGCTACGCTATCTGCTTTTACCACAACCTTTAGCAATGCGTTCCAAAGCTTAACTAATCTCTAAATGAAAAAATATTTTGTCCTATTGGTTTTAAAAGTATTTCCCTATAACTTCATCGAGTGTCCCCTGTAATTTTTGACAGAGTGAAAAATTGATCCATTTGTACCCGTTCTACTCTACTCAGGATTTTGTAGACTTCGATCATATCTCCCCTCAGCCTTCTCTTTTCCAAGCCAAAGAGCCCTAACCTTGTTGATGCGACATGTATGTTATATGTAATTTGATTTGATATGTAAGTATGCAATTTGTTATAGTGTGTCTCCGAAGTGTTTTTTACGATAAATGTAAATTTTTTATTTTTTATGTTAATATGTAACTCGCCCTGGATAAGGGCAGAAAGAAATAAACAAACAAAACCTTAGTCTTTCCTGATACGAGAGGAGTTCCATCCCCTTTATCATCTTGGTTGCTCTTCTTTGAACCTTTTCTAGTGCCACTATATCTTTCTTGAGATAAGGAGACCAGAACTGAACGCAATACTCCAGGTGAGGTTGCACCATGGAATGATATAGAGGCATTAAAATAGCTGTTCTGCATATCTGCTAGTCCCAGGTCCTCAGAGGCAAAGATATGCCTTGCTACCAACGTACCACAACTTGAAAGAGCAGGGACAGAGATCAGCCTTGTATCTCACCTGCAGTGAGTCCAAACTTACCAGTCTGTTTGTCTCTGCCTTTGGAACCCCATTCTTTCATCTGTTTATTCAATTGCAGCATAAGGTTCTCCCAAGCCAAGCTGGTTCACTGCAAATGTTTTGCTTCATTGCCATGGCAGAGCTCCCCTTCTTAGATATCCTGAACACTGCCTCTCTATTCTGCATCCATTCAACTGCGTCACTCTCACCCTTCTGATGCTTGTTCGGTGTGTGATCATTTCCTTCCTAGTGTTAGTTGACTTTTGGGGAGGCATGACTCAAAGACTTAGGATAAATAGATAATATAAAGACATGGTTAGAATCACATGGCAACACAAATGGCAGGTGTACCTTCCCCAAAACTGCTTGTCTGATGATTCCACCAGACAATATTAAAAAATGGTATTATTTATTATTATTTATTAATTTTATTTTAGGTATTTATATACCACCTATCAGGTTATCTAAGCGGTTTCCAATCAGATACTCAAGCATTTTCCCTATCTGTCCCTGGGGCAATGTAGGATTGAGTGACTTGCCCGGGGTCACAAGGAGCAGTGTGGGATGACACATGCATTTAGAAGCAGTACTGTGAATTCAATTCTAAGAAAACAAGTCTCAGTTAGGGGGTCTTTTACTAAGCGGCTAACACGCCTTAGTAAAAGACCCCCTTAATTTGCAAAAAAAAAAACCAACATAATTCTGCAGCTCCTCCTCTTTTTCTCTCTCTCTCCTTATTTTTTTTTTTAACATCATGTAAGACTTGCCATCCAGCTTCCTAAATAATACTGAGTGACCAATATTTATAGCTGTCAAACTCTGCACCTCCTTACCCAATATGGCCACCACAGATAGCAGCAACAAGATGACTATCTCCATTACAAGACATCTTCAACATGGCCAATACTACATAATCCGATCACCAAAATGGCTGCCATAATGCACAAGTATATAAATGTCTGCCACTATTAATTTGGCCAGCCATAAGCTGGTCTCCCATAATGCAACTAGCCCACCAAGCCAAAAAATACTACAGAGGTTCAAGGCAGTTGGGTGGGGGGGAGGGCTATAGGGAAGGTCATCCATAGCCAAACTGTCACCTTGCCAAGATCCATACAGCACAGCAGAGACCCAGCATACATTGCTATTAGATCTGTGACTGTCATGTGCCAGGAATCACGTGGCCACAAGGCTACCTAACCACTGAAGGACATCAAGATGTATTAGTGCAGAAAGCCAGCGTACATTGTTGGTAGTACCACTAGATGTCATTGATCACTAAGCCACCAGTTGTAGAACCAGTGGAGGATATTTCCTTTCTCCAGATGCCAAACAATGATAGAAACCCAACATACAAATGCCTACAGCTCTATGCCCACCTAATGTTTTTATGCCATCGTGCTAGCCACTCTTCTGAGAACCTTCCATCATTGAACAACATGAGCCCTTAGCTAGCAAAACCCATTTCCTTTTTTTTTTTTAATATAATTTTTATTGTAAAAGCAGTCAAAAACACACATCCGTGGTCTGGCAGACGACCACATAACAGGTATAACAACAAAGTAAAACAATAGGAAATACAGAAGCTTCATAGCAGAAAAGGCGTGTTCATAACATCCGTCATGAATGAACATACAATCGAAGGAATGAAAAGGAGGAGTCTCGCCACAATGAGTCTCAAAGGCGCCCCCGAAAGGACCCTCCTCAAGATAAGAAAGACTGCAAAAACATTTTTGTCATTATTAGAAACCCCGCACCCCTCACTCACCCATCCATCCAACAGCCAGAACTATCCAGCACAAACAATCCACACATTTCACAACAGCTATCCGCCTAGCACTCCACATACATACCACAATCAACCGATCTCGAGAGTCGCGGGCAAGTAGGCCAAAGCAGGCCCCAATCAAGGAGTCGTCCATACCATATTTAAGGCAGGGCTCTGGGAGTGGTGGAGTCAGCCGCAACTTGAAATGCTCTCCACAGGGAAACATATACTACCCTATCACGTCCAGTAGATGCCGCATGGGATTGGACTTCAAAAGCAGCGAGCTCCCGCATGCGGTGGAGCCATTGGGTGAAGGATGCGGACTCAGGCCCCACCCAATGTAAAAGCAACAGCTTCTTCACCATTAAGAGTGCAGTGTACAAAAACTTCTGATACGGTTTGGTAAAGCCTGCGGCGGATACATCCTCCATGTCACCCAACAGTAAGAGGCCATAAGACCGGGGAATGGTCCGACCGATGAGGCCCTCAAGAAAAGGGAGAACCTGGAGCCATAGGGCTGCATGAGGGCACTCCAAAAACATGTGCAGTAGGGTGCCCCTCACTCTCTTACAATGAGAGCAAATGTCATCATCCCATAAACCCATGGCATGTCCCCGAGCCCTAGAGATGTAAGTCCGATGTAATATCTTAAATTGCATTTCCCTAAGGTCCATTGATCCCGTGAATTGAATAAGGTTAGTAAAAAGTTCCAGAAATTGAGTCTCGGTGTAATCAAGAGCTAAATCTCGAGACCACTGGGCCACAATCCTAGGCAGATAAGAGGGGGGAAGCGCATTTTTGAGTAGCCTGTACCAAGTGGATAAAGTATTTGTCTGAGAAGGTAAGAGTGCCAAGTAAGAGTCCAATTTTCCCAGTGCCCAGGTCTCTCCCCACTGTCGAGTAAGGGAAAAATAGTAATGTCTGACTTGCAAGTAGGCCCAGAAATGCGAAGCCGGGAGATCCCATCGGGTCTGGAGGGGTGAAAACGCGGGGAAAGTCCCCGAGGTTTCATCAGAGAGATGTCGCAAGCTGACACAGCCCCGGGATTCCCACAATTGAAACCCCGTGGTGCCCATCCCCGGGAGGAAGTCTATGTTACCCACCAGGGGCAAGAAAGGAGAAGCCCGTGGGGTCCGCCCCTGCTCCCTCCGCCACCACCACCACGCCCGGCGTAGCGGTGTCAGGAGAGGGAATCGGGAATCCATCCCCGGGAGAGACCGGGGGGACAAATGCAATAAAGATACAAAGGAGTGAGGAGCGCACCACGCCTGAATCCATCCCGATGGCGAATACCTATAGTGGCCAGAGATACCCTCATGGATAAAGCGCATTAGGGAAGCAACGTTGTATCTGCGGATATCAGGGAGATTTAGTCCTCCTTGCCCAGAGTCTAGGGATAAGGTAGCAAAACTGATGCGAGCCCGTCTTTTGCGCCACAAGAAAGAAAGAAGAATAGACCGAAAGACTTGGACATCCTTGTTCAGGATCCAAAGCGGAATCGTTTGAAGCGGATATAAAAGCTTCGGCAGGAGCACCATTTTGAATAACGCCGTGCGGCCCCACAGGGAGAGGGGTAAATCCTTCCACTTCTCGCATAGAGCACGGATAGCCTCAATATGATGGAGAATATTGTATTGATAAAGAAGATGAGATTGGGTGCTCAAATAAACGCCAAGGTATCGCATGGGTTTCCGAACCGGCAGAATCGGTAAAGCGTCATGCCATTGCTCATGTCTATGAGAAGCCAGAGGCAGGAGTTCCGATTTGGCACAATTAACCCTGAGGCCCGAGACGTTCCCAAAATCCTGAACAAGAGAAAGAGCTTCCGGCAGGTGTGATGGTGCATTTTCCAGATATAACAGAATATCATCCGCAAATAGATTGATGCGACTTTCCTTGGCTCCAACCTTAATACCGAGAAGAGAAGGATGAGATCGAATTTTAACTGCTAAGGGTTCAATAGCCAGAAGAAAAAGTAGCGGGGACAGAGGGCATCCCTGGCGAGTACCTCGTGCAAGCGGAAAAAAGGAAGTAAGTTGTCCATTAATAAAAAGCTTAGCCTGAGGCGAAAAATAAAGACCACGCACCCAGTCCACAAACATACCTTCCAATCCATAGTGCTCCATAACCCAGAAAAGGTATGACCAAGATATGCTATCAAACGCCTTCTCCATATCGAGGCTCACTATAGCCGCCTGGTTATTTCCCCCTCTACGAGAGTAAATGGCCATCAAAGCTCTCGTGAGATTCATGGAGGCATATCTGCTAGACACGAAGCCTACCTGATCTTCATGGATAAGGAGGTGGAGATAGACGTTTAGGCGTTTAGCAAGTAACGCAGCCAGCAATTTTGCATCTTGATTAAGTAGCGATATGGGCCTATAAGAGCCCACCTGGGACGGGTCCTTACCCGGTTTGGGTAACAAAACTACATGTGCCAGATTGTAGCGGTCCACACCTTTTTGGGAATGCAATGAATTAAAAGCAGCCGCAAGAGGGTCAGATATAACGTCAGACAGAATCTTGTAGTATTCCGGTCCGTAACCATCCGGCCCGGGTGATTTAGTCAATTTAAGGTCTTTAATACCCAATTCCACCTCAAGACGAGATATGGGAGCATTCAGAGCCTGAACTTGAGTCGGTTGGAGCCGGGGAAGTACGATATCACCGAAAAAGCGGTCTCTATCCGCGTCCATCGAGGGCCGCTCAGCATACAGATTTTTGTAATACGATACAAATCGATGATGTATGTGTGCTTCAGTCGTATGAGTGTTACCCTGCGTGTCGGTAATAGCGGTGATGACTTGTCGCTTACGATAGGGGCGGACCAAACGCGCCAGCAGCCTCCCAGCTCTTCCCCCCCACCGATGTAAATTATAACGACGAAAATACAGATCCCTCTCCGCTCGCCTCGAGAGAATCGTGTCTATCTGCTGTCTAAGTGTACGTATGCGGATACGATCAGCCTCCTGCAGAGTCCCCTGGTGGCGCCTCCACAGCTGTTGGAACTCGCCCGACAGCAACAATAGTTCCGCTTCCAATTTCTTTTTCCTCCCCGCAACATACGCGATAACGAAACCCCGTAACACTGCCTTGGAAGCCTCCCAGAACAACCCAGGATCAATGTCAGGATCAGAATTGGTATTGTGGTAGTCCAGCCATTTTTCCCTAAGGTATCTACGAAAACCAAGATCTTTAAAGAGGTGTCCCGGGAAACGCCACGTCCAATCCGAGGGGTCAGCTGTAATTTGAAGAGAGAGCGTCACTGGGGAGTGGTCGGAAAGAGGAACGTCCTCTATCTCCACAGCACAAACAATGGGCAGCAGCGTGGGAGAGAGCAAGAAGTAGTCAAGACGAGTGTAAAGATTGTGAGGATTGGAATAAAACGTATAGGTACGCTCCGTGGGGTGGAAGAGGCGCCAAATATCTAATAGTCCTAACTGCGCGGTCAAAAAGTTAACTCCTTTACCCATGTAGTCCTTAGGGAGGCATTTAGCTGGCGCACAATCTTGGGAAGGATCCGCTGTTATGTTAAAGTCGCCCCCCATGAGGATTTGGTAACCCGGGTACTGTGTCAGCCGCGACATCAACCCCGAGAAGAAACAGTGATTATATATGTTAGGGGCATATACATTACAAAATAAGTATTGCCGTCCCCAGAGCTCTCCCAGCACTATGACATATCGGCCCTCTTTATCCTGGATAACCTTATGCAATTGAAACGGGAGTTGTTTATGGACCAATATGGCTACCCCCCTCTGACGAGTGTTGTAAGAAGAGTAGTACACCTCACCCACCCAATCCCTCCTAAGTTTCTCGTGTTCTACATCGATACGTTCCCTGCGGAACCAGGAAAGTATTTTTTTCCGTTTGACCGGGGAGTGGATCCCATCCGCATTAAGGGATGAAAATTTTAGATTAACCATTGTCCACCTGACCTGGAACGATAGGAGCAGAAAAGACAGTCTGAGAGTGACAGAGGTAGAAGAGCCCCCCAGCAAGGCCCTCCCCCCGTTCAGCAGCAAAGGGATCATATGTTAGCAAATGAAGGAAATACATAACTACCCGTGCTCTCGAGACTCCACACATACATCTCCAATCATACCCCCCCCCGATACACTCCCCCCCACCCTCCCACTTCCCAGCCACCCCCCCCCCCCCTCCGAATTAACCCACCTTCCATCGCTCTACCCATCCCGGAACCAGTGTAGAACCAGTGTCCCGCACCCCCTCCCCAGAAAACAAAGTGCAGCATGATATCTATATAGTCAGCACAAGAATAACAAGAGTAAACAAATACGCTCTTCAAATGTGGCTATAAACAGAACGTTCATCCCGGGTCTTCACAGCAGGCTGCAGAGGAAGAGAGTCATGCCCCCTGCACGATGAAACGGACCCGGATCCCCCAGAAGGGGATCAGCGGGTACAGGTGGAAGGAATATAGCCATGGGATGTGTAAGTCCAGGAGCCACAGTCCAGAGGCCACCAGCTTCCATCTCTCTACGGGCCCCGGCCAAAGGATACCATCCCTGCCCCGACAGCAGAGAGAAAGCCCGCTACCTCCCTGGTGGGCGAAACGATGCGTCAATCAGGCCCGCACCGGCTTCAGATCCCTCAAGGAGCCGGCAGTCCCTCCAGGTATGAACGAAGCGCTGCTGGAGTATCCATCATGACCACGCCGGTATTGGTTTGGATGCGCACCTTAGCAGGATATTGAAGGGTGAATTTAATCCCTCTGGCATGAAGCTGCGTGCAGTAGGGTGCCAAAGCCCTTCGTTTCTCCGAGAGCCGGATGGAAAAGTCCTGAAAGAGCAGAAGCTTGGTGCCGTTGTAATCCAGGGAGCGGGCTCGTCGAAATGCCTCCAAGATACGGGCCTTAATCGCATAGTTGAGAAATCGAGCTATAACAGGACGTGGTCTGGCCCCCTCGGCACGAGGCGCTCCTATGCGGTGTACCCTTTCCACATGCAGCGGGCCCAGGGAAGCCGTGAGTCCCAGGGCTTGAGGCAACCATATGGCCACCAGTTCTCCTAGCTCAGTGTCCCGGACCGACTCCGGCACCCCTATGAGCCTTAAGTTATTTCGACGGCTGCGGTTTTCAGCCTCCTCAGCCCGATCATCCAGCTGCTGGATTTTTGTTTCCAAGGCCGCCAGTCGCCCATCCGCCGTGTCCGCCCGATCTTCTTGAGCCGAGATTCGCTCCTCAGCCTGCTGGATACGCGCAGTGTGGCCTGCAATGCTGTCTTTTACTTCTTCCAGCACAGCATGCAGTTTAGACAGCTTTTCATCCAGCAGTTTAGAAAGATGGCAGACCGAGACTTGCATGTCTGCCTCGTGCTGGGACGCAGCTGCCGAGATCGGGCTGGGGGCCGCCATTTTTTCTGGCTTGACTGACCTCTCTTTTCCAGGCCTCGGGGTCCGTATCGGCATGCCGGCCGTTCGCGGCCGTTCAGCGCGTCTCTGACTGCCCACACGGAAGCAGGAGAAAGCCCGGGGTGGAAAGATATAAATTCAGCTAGGTACGTGCCGGCTATCAGCAAGTTGTGCGGCGGTTTCTGGGGGAAGGAGCGGAGCTCAATCTACTCGCGTCCGTTCAGCGCGCTAGCATCACGTGACCCCCGCAAAACCCATTTCCAGTTATGTTCAATCATTGTGGAAAGAGAAGGAAAACACTGCTTTATACAGTCTCCACATATAATCGGTGACCACTAATCTTTGGCACCGCTCTGCTGCTCAGTACCCTCTGCTCTTCCAATGCCAGGCCCCATACAGGGCAGGATTAATTCGTCGAGGGCTCCTAGGCACACAAGTCCACTGGGCCCCCTGCCCCACCCAGACCCCTCCCCTACCCACTGTTCCCCACCCCTGCCCCGCCCCCATTTATTTACCAATTTTATTTACTTTTTATTTCCATTTTATTTCTTTTATTTTAAAATTCAAAACAAACAACAAAGATTACCATATCAGTGCCAGTGTACAGTTTTTCTTCTATGCAACCTCAAAACATCTCTAAACAAATTCTCCCTCCCTTCCTTGAGGAAGAGATCTTCAGCTGGCGGGGCTTTGGGAAGCCCACCAGTTTATATTTTGCATTTGGGTAGGAAGCATGGGGCATGACGGGAAGAAAATTTAGTGTCCGTCATTTTATTGGACTAATAAATTTCTCAATTAGCTTTCAGAGGTTAAAACCTCTTTCTTCAGGTCAGTAAACTATATTGCTATTACAGTATCCCATCCTGACCTAAGGAAAGGAGTCATGGTCTCTGAATTAGTTAAAATTAACAGAAAAAAAAGGCACTGGATATGTCAAATCCTACCTGTAGTGACAAATGCTTTATTGACAGTTTTTAACCAAGGTTAGTCCATTTAAATGATAAAACATGTAAGTCCGATTAGGATCCAAGTTTCAGGGACTCCGTCACCTTCTTCAGGGGACAATCGTGTATTTGTAATATACTACGAATAGTCCATAAAAGTGCGTCGTCGTCTCTGCTTTGAAAAAGAAGAGCCAAATCTAATCTAATCTAATCTAAACCTTAAGTTTATATACCGCATCATCTCCATGAGAATGGAGCTCGACACGGTTTACAATAACTTAAAATAGTGGGTAGAGAAGAAGAAAAAGGATTACATGAACTTATGTGTAGAAGGGGGGAGAGAAAGGGGGAGAAGGATAGAGCTACAATTTGCTGAAAAGCCAGGTTTTCAGTTGTTTGCGGAATAACTGAAGGGAGCTCAGGTTCCGCAGCGGGGTGGTGAGGTCGTTCCAAAGACCTGTGATTTTGAAGAGAAGGGATTTTCCCAGTTTGCCTGAATAGTGGATGCCGCGTGGAGAGGGGAAGGCTAGTTTAAGCCTTTGGGCAGTTCTGGAGGAGTCGGGACTGGAGGAGTTGAAAGACAGTGGGATAAGAGGAGGCAGGATTCCGTGAATGATCTTGAAAGCCAGGCAGGAACATTTGAAATGGATTCTGGAGATTATTGGGAGCCAATGAAGTTTGGCAAGGAGTGGGGAGGCATGGTCAGACTTGCGTTTTGAGAAGATCAGTTTGGCTGCAGTATTCTGGATTAGCTGGAGTCTTAGAATACTTTTTTTTGATAGATTTAAGTAGATGGCGTTGCAGTAATCTAGTTTGGAGAGGATGATGGATTGAACAAGGATGGCAAAGTGTTGTTGGCTGAAGTAGGATCTAGCTTTCGTCAGCATGTGAAGGCTGAAAAAGCATGATTTTGCCAAGGAGTTGAGGTGGTCATTGAGGGAGAGAGAGGAATTGATAGTGATACCAAGGACCTTGCATGAGAACTCGAGCTGTAGTGTATCGCATGTGGGTAGTGTGAAAAGTGTGGGCAGGTGTTCGAATTTTGGGCCGAGCCAGAGTAGTTTTGTTTTAGATTCGTTTAGTTTCATCTGTACCGAGAGGGACCAGGCATGGAGTCTCATTATGCAAGCTGTAATGTTTTCGTGGAGGTTGGTGAGGTTCTGGTCAGTCTCAAGGAGGACAAGGATGTCATCTGCATAAGTGTAGATTGTTTCCAGGGGGGATAGTTGAAAGAGTTTCAGGGAGGACATGTAGATGTTAAAGAGAATAGGGGAAAGGGGTGATCCTTGAGGGACACCGCAAGATGGAGTCCAAGGAGTGGACATGGTGCCATTTATTTTGACGGTGTAGGAACGGGAGCGTAAGAAGTTTGAGAACCACATTAGGACGGTGGAGTCGATTCCAATCTCAGAAAGTTGGTAAAGTAGTATGTCGTGATGGACATCAAAAGCAGCGGAAAGATCGAATTGTAGTAGGACAGCAAATTTGTTACGTGAGTGTAGTTGTTGTACCTTTGAAATTAGGGAAACTATGGAGGAGATGGGAAGCCAGCACATGCAGTGTTAGACAAACCCCACCACCACCAGTTCAGTTCGCTATAACTGCGCGTGCCGCCTTCCCTTCTCCTCCGAAACAGGAATGACGTAACTTCCTGTTTCAAAGAAGGAAAGCCGCCATGCGCAGTGAGAGCCCCGCAGCCTGAGTTAAGTTCACTTGTGGGAGAGAGAGCAGCGAGAGAGTAGGAGGAAGGGGAGCTGACCTTACCAGGCAGTTGGGGGCCCCCTGCCCTTCCCCTATAACACCAGCACTGGGCCCCCCTGATATTATGGGGCCCTAGGCATGTGCCTACTGGGCCAACCCTTTAATCCGGCCCTGGCCCCATGCTCAAATGGACCAGGATAATGCACTCACAGAAGAATTTGAGTGTGCCACTACTATCCAGAATAAAGATTCATGGAAAGTTTGCCAGGGTCCTGCTGCCCATGGAAAGAAACAGGAACAAAAGGTCGTGTAAGTTACCATATTTGTGAAGACAAAAAAGAAGACACATGACCCCGCTCACACTCCACCCACAGCCCTGCCCATACTCCACACATTTCCTTAGTCCCCCTTCCCCTCCTCTGTACTCTCTCCCTTCTTCCAACCCTCCTCCCCAATGGTGCTTCTCTCTCCTTCCAACCCCTCTCCTGTGGACGCTTCTTTTTCTCTTTCAACCTTCTGTCCTGCTATTTCTTCTCTCCCCTCCCATCCAGCACTACCCTACTCTATGCTCTTTTCTCTAGAACTCTTTCCTTTCTACAATACTTTTCCAGCCCTCCCTTCATGCTGTTTCTCCAGCCTCCTCTTTGCCTCCGTCTGTGCTGTTTCTCCAGCCCCCCTCTCTCCCTCCTTCCCTTCATGCTGTTTCACCAGCCTTCCTCCCTCCCCTGATGCTGCTCTATCTCCTGACTCCCCGACCTACCTCTTCTCCAAGCCAGCTGCTGTATTTGAATCTTCGGGCAGCTGGCAGCAGCAACGAGGCAAGCCTGCTGCCACCGGCCTGCCCCAGACGCTGTCTCTCTGTAAGTCCCACCTATGCGAGAATAGGAAATTGCTACAGAGAGGCAGCTTCTGAGGCAGGCTGGTGGCAGCAGGCTTGCCTTGTTGCTGCTGCCAGCCCCGAAGATTCAATTACAGAGGCAGGCCCAGGAAAGAGGTAGGTGATAGAGTTGGAAGAGTCAGCTAAACTTGGACAGACTCCTTCCCCATTTTTGAAAAAATGTCTGGGCACCCAGTTTTCAAAAAAGAGGATATATCCGAGTTTTCTTGGACATCTGGTAATCCTAATCAAGTGCATTGCCTGTTAATAAAAAAGACTGATGTTTTCCAACTTTCTTTCCCAATGCTCTTCTGTAGTCAGATTTACAGGATAGGGTACCACTGATCTGAACCTGTCTCCCAACTCCCCCCCCCCCTTTCCTTTTTCTGGTACCAGAGGTTCGCCTTACCACCTCTCTCCTCCATCCTATTCCTTGCTCCATTCCTCTGCTCTGATCTCTCTTGTGTTGTGCCTTTTTTTTCCATATGGTGGTGCTGTCAGGAATCTTTTTTGAAAGCTGCAATTGAGCTGCTACTTCAAATTGTAAATGTGTGTTTTCCCTCTCTTAAGAAACCAAGAGGTCACTTTGAATTCAGTAAGAATACAAAAATAAAGATACCTAGACAAGGAAGATGTAATGACCTTAAAATATCAATTTGCAAAAGTTTTTCTTCTCTTGAGTAATCTGAGATAATACTACAGAGTAAATCAGTGAGAGGAAGCGGGAGTTGTATAACCACTGAAACATTTGCAAGAAACATTGAAGAAGGAAAATCCTTTAAACAAGACATCGACTGTTTAGCATTTGAGCAAGACAACTATATCTTCTGACTTTGTTTTAACAATAGCAATGCAAATTCCTACAGATCCAAAGTTGTGATCATTGCAGATTTGTCTGGAGTCAGTTCAGGGAAGAAAGGTTTTATCTGAGACAGGATATCCTCATTCAAGGGCAATTTTTCAGTAATTGCTTCCACACAAGCGCTCTAGTTTAATAATCTTTTGTTACCTAGGCAGTTTAGGGAATGAAAATCATTTCCAGTCCTTGAGGGCCAGATTTTCAGGATACCCCTAATAAATATACATGAAGACATTTGCATGCATCTTTTCTATGCATTAGCACCCAAGAAACAGATCTGGGTGTCATTGTAGACTATACGATGAAACCTTCTGCTCAATGTGCAGTGGCAGAAAAAAAAAGCAAACAAGATGTTAGGAATTATTAAAAAGGGATGGTTAACAAGACTAAGAAGGTTATAATGCCTCTGTATCGCTCAATGAAGCAACCTCACCTGGAGTATTGTGTTCAATTCTGGTTGCCTTAACTCAAGAAAGATATAGCGGAACTAGTAAAGGTTCAAAGAAGATGATAAAGTGGATGGAACTCTTCTCATATGAGAAAAGATTAAAAAGGTTAGGGTTCTTCAACACTGAGACAGCTGAGGGGAGATAAGATTGAAGTCTACAAAATCCTGGGTGGTGTAAAATGGGTACAAGTGGATCGATTTTTCACTCCGTCAAAAATTACAAAGACTAGGGGACATTCAATGAAGTTACAGGGAAATGCTTTTAAAACCAATAGACGGAAATATTTTTTTCACTCAGAGAATGGTTAAGCTCTGGAACATATTGCCAAGGGTTGTGGTAAGAGTGGATAGCATAGCTGGATTTAAGAAAGGTTTGGACAATTTCCTGAAGGAAAAGTCCATAGTCTGTTATTGAGACAGACATGGGGGAAGCTACTGCCTGCCCTGGATCGATAGCATGGAATGTTGCTACTGTTTAGGTTTTTGCCAGGTGCTAGTGACCTGGATTGGCCACCATGAAGACAGGCTACTAGGCTAGATGAACCATTGGTCTGACCGAGTAAGGCTATTCTTACAAATATACTGAAAACCTGACCTTCAGTAGCCCTCAAGGATTGAGAGTGATTTAAATATTCCCTTAATTCTGCAGGTAATGGAGAAGTGAATGAAATTGGTTATTTCTTTTATTCTTATTTGATGAACAAAAAAAAAGAATTCTCATAATCTGCAGAAACTCTGAAGATGGGAATCATTAGTTGGATGGGAACATGTAGTACAGCATTAAAATAGGGCCCACGTGGGTCACGTGGCATGATGCCGGAGAGAAGACGCTAGATGCAGTCTCTCCTGCCACCCTTTCAATAAAACCCTGATTTTGAGTCGGCATCAAGGTCCCACCTGTTGAACTTTCCAGAGCAGTGAGTCTGCTTTTCTCCCCAGTCTGATTTAATACCAGCAACAAGCTGCAATGACATACTAGGCCACCTCCTACGTTGACTTTAGAAAACTACTGAAGACATGCCTGTTTAACAAGTTCCAAAAACCCAAAGCAAGTTCTACCTACCCCACAAACAATTCCCCTCACCTATCCATATCTTAATTACGCCACAGGAACAACCTTCAACCCACTAAGTCATCTGATGAACTCTTCCAACTATAACTGTATTTCAGACTGAATGCTTTATACACCTGCACTTCAGACTGACTGCTCTATACACTGTACCTCAGATTGAATACCTTTACACTTCCAACCAATTGCTCTTGTACTTCAGACCGGACGTTAACTTGTATCTATATCCCTGACTATTTGAATCTTCTGTTGTAAACCGAATGCTATTTAACTTGTAACTTGAACGTTAATTAACTTGTATCTCTATCCCTGACTAAATGTACCTTTCATTGTAAACTGCTTTGAACTTATGGTATAGCGGTATATAAAAAATAAATTATTATTATTATTAAAGCACTGTGGAAAGATAAGGCTAGGGAATGCTAATAGATGTAGATCCTTATGTCTACCTCTATGCTCAGTAATTTTGTTCTCTGGAATGTTCTACCCTGTTGCTTGGTACTGTCATCAAGCTGATTTGTGTATAGTTTCCCAACTCACCCCTGGAGTCCTTTTCAAAACCTGACATTAAGTTGGCCACCCTCCCATCTTCAGGTACTATAAATCTATTTTAATGATATGTTGCAAATGACTGAACAAGTCTGCAATTTCATTTGAGTTCTTCGGTTTAGCATCCAGACCAGATGTTCTACTTTTTACTTTGTGAATTTGGCCTATTACATCTGCAAGGTCCATGAAGGCCTGGTTCCCCTTCTCTTTACTTCTGGATTATCTGCTTTAAGCGGAAGTCATTTATTTTATCTAGAAAATGTATTTAAGATAGCTTGATGTGACTAACTCCTCACTCAACATCTAGGTACACGTGCTGCCAAATTTATTTGCTTCCCTAACTTATTAGTATTTCATCATCTGTGCATTCTGGCCACAACAATGGTAGGCTACTCGCTGCTGGTAAACTCTTTCCCATCACACATTGAACATAACGTAAAATTTTATTTATAACCCGCAATACCATATACAGTGAATTACATAGTAGCATTCAGGAAGGTATTTAACATATTGAATTTCTATACTAAAGGGTTCCACTGTGTATTTTGGTTTCTGAAGAACTTTTAATGCTTCACCCTTTACCATTTTGATCCAGCCTTTTATTTGAGCCAATATGGTTACCAGATGTCCGGGTTTCCCTGGACATGTCCTCTTTTTGAGGGCTCTGTCAAATGTCCAAGTGGGTTTTTCGAGTCTCTTCTTTAATCTGGTTTTCACCATGGGGGGGGGGGGGCACGGCGGTGGCAGCAGTCGGAAAAAGAAATCATCCTGGCTGGGGTCGGCGTCATGGTCCAGAACTCCTTCCTCTTCCAGAAGCCTTTACATCTGGCCCTCTTCCTTCTTCCTGCACCCGCACCCCCTTCCCCACAGTCCTTTTCAATGACTTGGCAGCGGTGGTGATTAGGCTGCTGGCTTCGAAGCTTTCCTTCTGCGAGTCCCGCCTATGCAAAAACAGGAAGTTGAAACAAAGTAGGCGGGACTCGCAGAGGGAAGGCCCTGACGGCAGCAGCCAGTCTTAATTGCCACCACTGCCGAGTCACCAAAGAGGGCCACAGGGAAGAGGTGCAGGTGGAAGGAAGAGGGCCAGATGCAGTATTCTTGGGGGAGGGGGGAAGAAAGGGGAAGGAAAGGAAAGATGTCATACCGGGCTAGGCAGGGGTGGAGGAAGGGTGTAAAGATAAGAACATAAGAAGTTGCCTCCGCTGAGGCAGACCAGAGGTCCATCTCACCAAGCAGTCCGCTCCCACGACAGCCCATCAGGCCTATTGCCTGAGCAGTGGTCCCTGACTATTTCTATAACCTACCTCTACTCCTATCCCTATAACCTACCTCTATTCCTATCTGTACCCCTCAATCCCTTTGTCCTCTAGGAACCTATCCAAACCTTCTTTGAAGCCCTGTAATGTGCTCCTGCCTACCACAGTCTCCGGAAGCGCGTTCCATGTATCCACCACCCTCTGGGTGAAAAAGAACTTCCTAGCGTTTGTTCTAAACCTGTCCCCTTTCAATTTCTCCGAGTGCCCCCTTGTACTTGTGGTTCCCCATAATTTGAAAAATCTGTCCCTGTCTACTTTTTCTATGCCCTTCAGGATCTTGAAGGTTTCTATCATGTCTCCACTTCTCCAGGGAGAACAGCCCCAACTTTTTTAGTCTGTCAGTATATGAGAGATTTTCCATACCCTTTATCAGCTTAGTTGCTCTTCTCTGGACTCCCTCAAGTACTGCCATGTCTTTCTTGAGGTACGGCGACCAGTACTGGACACAGTATTCCAGATGCGGGCGCACCATTGCACGATACAGTGGCAGGATGACTTCCTTCGTCCTGGTCGTGATACCCTTTTTAATGATACCCAACATTTTGTTTGCTTTCCTTGAGGCCGACGCCTTCAATGTTGTGTCTACCATCACTCCCAGGTCTCTTTCAAGATTACTTACCCCTAGCAGTGATCGCCCCATTTTGTAAGTGAACATCTTTTTCCCTACATGCATGATCTTGCATTTCCCTATGTTGAAGCTCATTTGCCACTTTTTGGCCCACTCTTCCAGTGTCGTCAGATCCTTTTGGCAGTCTGCCGTTGTTTTAATCCTGCTGTATAGTTTGGTGTCATCCGCAAATTTAATGACCTCACATTTTGTTCCCGCCTCCAGGTCGTTAATGAATATATTGAACAGGAGCGGTCCCAGCACCGACCCCTGCGGAACTCCGCTCGTGACCCATTGCCAGTCTGAGTAATGGCCCTTTACTCCAACCCTCTGTTTCCTGTCTGCCAGCCAGTTTTTGATCCATCGGTGAACCTCCCCTTGCACCCTGTGGTTCCATAGCTTCTTAAGCAGTATTTCGTGTGGTACCTTGTTGAAGATGCTGACTATAGCGTGCAGGAACAGGGGAAGAGAGGGGATAAGCTGAAAATGGAGACAAACAGTGACATAAAGAAGAGAAGGGGCAAGCAGGAACTATAAGAATAGGGTTACAGGGGGAAAATTCTGAAAGGGGGAGGCTTAGATAGAACAAAGAGGGAGCAATGCTGAAAGGGGGGTAGATGGGTTTACAGAGGGAAGCAATACCGAAAGAGGCTAGATAGACACACAGAGAGGGATAATACTGAAATGGAGGGCTAATGGAGATACAGATGGGGCAATGCTGAAAAGGAGGAGAGGAGATAGACACACAGAGGGAACAATGCTGGAAAAAAGGGGGAAAGATAAGGTCAGAGAGAGCAGATGGTGAACATGGGGGGAGGATAAGGACAGGGACACAATGAAGATTCTGGAAAAGAGGTGAGATAGGGACATAGGTGAAATGGGCACACAGAAGGATGATGCTGGAAAAGAAGTGGAATGGTGACTGATGGACACAGAAAGGAAAATATACCAAAATCCCTTGCCTCAGGACAGGAAAAGATACAATAACAGCGGCATATGGTACTGACCCAAGGAAAGAGATTTTGGCCTCTGAAAGCTAATAGAAAAATGGATTTGGCCTATAACATGGTATCTTATTTTTCATTTTTATTTTATTTCTGTGTGGTGATTGGTATTTCAGTCTTTTCAAATTTACATCTGCTATCTTTATATTTTGCACAGTACTAGGGGACATTCATTACTGTTTATCTATTTATTTATTCAATTTCTATACCATTCTCCCAAGGGAGTTCAGAATGTTTTACATGAATTTATTCAGGTATGCAAGCATTTTTTTCCCCGTCTGTCCCAGTGGGCTCACAATCTATCTAATGTACCTGAGACAAGGGGGGTATTAAGTGACTTGCCCAGGTTCACAAGGATCAGCTGTGGTGCTGTATTCTATGTAGAATCTGGTTTCTTAGGGTGCAGCTTCATTGTTATCCACATATTCTATACTGGGTGAGACTGTATCTGTGTTCTGTGTGTGTGAAAAAAGACATGCTTTTCTGTTGGCATTGATTGTGCAGGATTGATCTGTACTAATCTGGTTTGTTTAGTTTTACAGTGAGTGTGTATTGATTTCTAGTGCTCACTACAATGGTTAAGATATTGCCTTTTCCTAAGTGTGACTATTACTAAAAATATTTTTTTCATATAGAGGAGAAGGTGTTAAAAAATGATTGGCTCTGGGTATCAAATATGCTAGGTACGCCACCGCCGGCTGGACTCAGCATACCAGACCCAATGCTGTAGCAGTCAGCAGTGCCAGTTATCACAGATGCACAGAATGCGCCAGTAGAGGTCAGCTCAGGTCATGCTGGTCACCTGATCTTCTGGTGCATGTTATTCGGCAAGCAAAAAGAGCCTCCTTTCTCCTCTGACCTTTTGCACTGCGCGTAGCTGGTAGTCACTGAGGCCCAAGGAGAGGAGGAAAGAATCAAGAGGCCAGCCAGGACTCGGGAGGGACTTACTGCACAGACTGTGCAGGTACATCAGTGTTTTGCTGCCTACATTAGCCTAAAGTTGGGACAAGATTAGGGATAACCAAAAGGAGAATGCACCAGGAAGTTCCTTCCAATTGCCTGTTCGCTGGGAAAGAGAAAAAGATTGGCTGCCAGGTCCTGAAGAAATAAACTCTAACGGAATGGATGCTAAGGATTTAAGACAAATAGAGGATTTTTTTTATTGGGGGAGGGGCAGGTTCGACAATCTGTAACTTGTGTTCTGCATGCGTTACTGAGACCTCTGGGGCTGTTTGCTATACATGACCATTTGCTGAATGTTTTTGAAAAGTTGGGAGGGAGAGGTACTGAACCTGACTATGGTCAGGAAAGAGAGATAGTTTCCCTGGCTAGGCTTTGAAATAAAGCCCACAGAGCCTGCTGTTATCCCAGGACAAGCAGGCAGCATATTCCCACACATGGGTGACGTCACCGACGGAGCCCCGCAGCGGACAGCCTCGAAAGCAAACTTGCTTGAAGATCTCGAACTTTCGAGTGCTGCACCGCGCCTGCGCGCGTGCCTTCCCGCCCGAACTAGGGGGCGCATCTCCTGAGAGGATCCTCAGTTCGTTTATTTCCGCGGAGACAAGAAGACACGTTTTCTTTCTCTGCAGCATTGCCTTCTCATCACCGCGGCTGTTTCTTAAATTTTAAGTCGGTCGCTGTGTACATTTATTCTTTTTATTTTCTTTTTACTTATAAAAAAAAAAAAAAAAAAAAGTTATTCTTTTTTCCTTTCAGTTCGGCCGTCGAGCTTTGGGCCTAGGCCTAGGCTCCTTCGTTCGACACGGACTTTATTTTTTCCATGTCCCGGCCTCTTACCGGGTTTAAACGCTGTCGACAGTGTAATCGGGTGATTTCGGTCACCGATCCCCACTGCCGTTGTTTACAGTGCCTGGGTTCCTCTCATTCCCCAGAAGATTGTCATCGCTGCTTTACCCTCACTCCACGAGCTTTTCGGCGGCGTTGTGCTCAATTTTTCCAACTTTTTGGTATGGAGCAATCTTCGGAGCCGGCCTCGACCGTGGCGGCTGCACCGGTCTCGAAGGCCTCGACTCCGACGACTTCGACGCCTGTGGTCTCGAAGGCCTCGACCCAGACTCCGGCTGGAGTTTCGGTCTCGAAGGCCTCGACCTCTTCTCCTTCGTTGACTTCGAAGACGACGACTTCCACGAAGCCTTCTACTGGGGGTAAGTCTCCGAGTTCTCTTTCAGGTGCCGTATCCAAGAAGCCACCAGAGTCCTCGGCGCGACCACTTTCAAAGCGTACCTCCAAGATAAGGGAATACTCACCTTCGAGGTCGCCCTCTTCGGAGCGTACTGCTGCACATACGAGGTCAGAACCTTCTGTCTCGGTGCCGATGCTGGAGGACATGTTAAAATCTATCCTCACCTCTCAAATTACTTCTCTAGTGGCTCAACTGGTCCCGTCCTCGACCTTGCCTCGAGTTGACCAGCCTGTGACTCAACCGGAGCTTCCAGTCTCTCGAAGCCGATCCCGGACACCGAAAAACATTTCTTCATCGGAGTCGTCTCCGGGCTCACCTCCTCCGAAGCATCGGTCGAAACATTCGAGACATGGGACCTCCAAGCTTCGGAGGGAATCTTCGCCCTTGGATACCGAGGCTTCTTTGTCTCGTTCTTCGAAAACGAAGCAGGGTTCTCGACATCGAGCCTCCACTCGAAGCCCTTCTCGATCCAGAACCCCATCGAAGCCAGTCCGTCGGGACAGTTCTCCACATACCTCGACTCAGTCTGTGCCTCGTACACCGGGTACTTCTCCATCCAGGGGTCTGAAGAGAAAACATTCTCTTACTCCACTTCACAGTACAGCTTCTTCTCCCACTGTGCGTATGGAATCAGACATTTCCACATACTCTAGAGAGGATTCTCCATCCTACTCAGTACAACACAAATCTCGCAGTGGCTCTCCTGAAGAATCATCTGACCCAAAATCAGTTTCTTTTGCCAAATTTATCTTTGATATGGGCCAGGCCCTCAAGCTGGACCTTCATTCAGACTCTAAATATACTCCTGAGTACTTGGCGGACATGGAGCTCCCCCATCCTCCTAAAGAGTCACTCAGATTGCCTATGACTCCTGTTCTCCAGCAGACCTTCACTCGCAATATGGAGACTCCTTATTCTATCACTGCCATCCCATCTAAATTGGAATCTCGTTACAGGACGGTTCCATCTAAAGGCTATGAAAAGTCTCAACTCTCTCATCAATCTCTGGTAGTAGAGTCATCATTGAAGAAAGCACATCCCTCCAAAATTTATGCTTCTGTCCCTCCTGGTAGGGAAGGCCGTACCATGGATAAATTTGGGCGACGTTTATATCAAAATTCTATGATGGCAAACAGAGTTTTGAATTATAATTACATTTTTACGTCCTATTTCAATCACTTTTTAAAGATTTTGTCTTCCTTTTACCCAGACATCTCTACTAATCGTCTTTCGGAATTTAAAAATATCCTTAAAACTCTTTCACAATTGAGACTTTTCATGCTACAAGCCTCCTATGATGCCTTTGAACTCTCGTCTAGAGTCTCAGCATTTGCAGTAGCCATGCGTAGATTAGCATGGTTGAGGATAGTGGACATGGATCCTAACCTTCAGGATAGATTGGCTAATCTTCCTTGTCAAGGGAATGAATTATTCGATGACTCTATTGAGGCAGCTACAAAGCGTCTTTCAGAACATGAGCGCTCTTTTGCTTCCCTCATCCGTCCAAAACCTAAACCTGCACCAACTAGAGGTTTCAAACAAACTCCACGTCGCTATCCACTGAAAACAACTCCTGCTTTTTCTAGACCTCCTGCTCGTCGTCCTCCTCCTCAACAACGACAACAAAAATCTCAGACTCCTGCTAACACTAAGCCTGCTCAGTCTTTTTGACAATCTCAACTTGAGCATTCAAATTTCTCTATTTCCAAATTCTCCCCTCCCCATAGGGGGTCGCCTGTCCACATTTTATCACCAATGGGAGCTCATAACATCAGATCTCTGGGTCCTTACCATCATACGAGAGGGATACTCTCTTCGACTCCTTCAGGTGCCTCCAGATCGCCATCCAAGAGAGTGTCTTTCAAACCAGTCGCATCTTCCTCTTCTTCTCCAAGAAGCTCGAGCTCTTCTTTCTCTTCGAGCAGTAGAGGAAGTCCCTCTATCTCAAAGGAACTCGGGATTCTACTCCCGTTATTTTCTAGTTCCCAAAAAGACGGGGGATTTGCGACCGATTTTGGATCTCAGAGCTCTCAACAAATTTCTAGTCAAAGAGAAATTTCGAATGCTCACTCTGCCAACTCTGTATTCTTTGATGGATCAAGGGGATTGGATGTGCTCCCTCGATCTCAAAGAGGCCTATACTCATATCCCTATTCATCCAACATTTCGCAAGTACCTCAGATTCCAAGTGGGAAATCTTCATCTTCAATACAGAGTTCTCCCCTTCGGACTGGCTTCTTCCCCCAGGGTTTTCACAAAATGCCTTGTGGTTGTAGCTGCAGCTCTTCGCAACCAGGGTCTCCAAGTATTTCCATACCTAGACGACTGGCTCATCAAAGCTCCCTCTCTTACAGGGGTTATTGTAGCGACCCAACAGACTATTCTTTTTCTACAAAGTCTGGGATTTCACATCAATTTTCCCAAATCTCAGCTGACTCCTTCTCAGTCTCTCCAGTTCATAGGAGCAACTCTGGACACTATCAATCTGAGAGCATACCTTCCGCAACCACGTCAGGATGCACTCATTCAAATTTCTCAACAATTTTTCCAACTTTCCACTGTTCCAGCAAGAAAAATGATGATTCTGCTCGGTCACATGGCCTCTACAGTTCATGTGGTTCCTTTTGCCAGGCTTCATCTTCGCATTCCTCAATGGACACTGGCATCGCAATGGCAACAATCAGTGGATCCACCAACTCGACTGATTTCCATCACTCCTTCTTTAAAGAAGTCTCTCCGTTGGTGGATGCTCTCTTTGAATCTTTCAAAAGGTTTACTGTTTTACCCTCTTCCTCATCAAAAGGTCCTCACAACCGACTCGTCAATGTACGCATGGGGAGCCCATGTGGACGGTCTTTGCACTCAGGGGCTCTGGAACCAAGCAGACCGGAGGTGTTCTATAAATCTGTTGGAACTCAGAGCGATATTCTATGCTCTCAAAGCTTTTCAACATCTACTTCACGACATGGTGATTCTAGTACGTACGGACAATCAAGTAGCCATGTATTATGTAAACAAACAGGGAGGGACAGGATCTCATTCCCTTTGTCAAGAGGCTCTGAAATTGTGGCAGTGGGCGATTCCCCGCAACATCTTCCTCAGAGCAGTTTACATTCAAGGTCAACACAACTGTTTGGCGGACAAATTGAGTCGTCTTCTACAACCTCACGAATGGACACTCAATTCTCCTACTCTACGCCAAATCTTTGCCCGTTGGGGTACTCCGCAGATAGACCTGTTTGCGTCACCTCTCAACTTCAAACTGCCTCAATTTTGCTCCCGCATCTACACTCCTCAACGTCTCGAAGCGGATGCGTTTCTCCTGGACTGGAGGAATCAGTTCCTTTATGCTTTTCCTCCGTTTCCTCTAATTCTCAAGACTCTGGTCAAGTTGAAATCAGACCATGCCACCATGATTCTGATAGCTCCTCGGTGGCCCAGGCAACCTTGGTTCTCCCTTCTACTTCAACTCAGCACCAGGGAGCCTCTACTTCTACCAATTTTTCCTTCTCTTCTCACGCAGAATCAAGGAGCTTTGCTTCATCCCAATCTACAGTCTCTACATTTGACAGCTTGGTACCTTTCTCTTTAACAGACTTTTCTCAATTCTCTCCGTCTGTTCAAGAGATTTTACTTGCTTCCAGAAAACCATCCACTAGACAATGTTATGGTCAAAAGTGGACAAGATTCTCTGCTTGGTGTTCTACTCATAATCTACCTCCCAGAGCTGCTTCATTGACATCAGTTCTGGACTACTTACTTCATTTATCACAATCTGGACTTCAGACTACATCTATCCGAGTCCACCTTAGTGCTATTGCTGCTTTTCATCAGCCTTTGGATGGAATATCCATTTCTGCACATCCTATGATTTCTCGTTTTATGAAAGGACTTCTCAATATCCATCCTCCTCGTAAACCACCTCCTGTGGTTTGGGATCTCAACGTTGTTTTAGCTCAACTTATGAAACCTCCTTTTGAACCACTTGACAAAGCTCATCTTAAGTATCTCACTTGGAAAGCTGTGTTCCTCATCGCTCTCACTTCTGCTCGTCGTGTCAGTGAGTTACAAGCGCTAGTAGCTGATCCACCTTTCACAGTTTTTCACCATGACAAGGTTGTTCTACGTACTCATCCTAAATTCTTGCCTAAAGTCGTTTCAGAATTTCACATCAATCAGTCCATTGTTCTACCTGTATTTTTTCCAAAGCCTCATTCTCACCCAGGAGAGGCGGCTCTTCATACCTTGGACTGTAAACGTGCTTTGGCTTTCTACCTGCAACGCACTCAACTTCACAGAACATCTCCTCAACTTTTCATATCCTTTGATCCAAACAGGTTGGGTCGTCCTATATCGAAGCGTACCATCTCCAACTGGATGGCTGCGTGTATTTCTTTTTGTTATGCTCAGGCTGGTCTTCCTCTTCAAGGTCGAGTGACGGGCCATAAAGTTAGAGCTATGGCGGCATCTGTAGCTTTCCTCCGATCAACTCCTATTGAGGAAATCTGCAAGGCTGCCACTTGGTCCTCGGTTCATACTTTCACCTCTCATTATTGTCTGGATACTTTATCCAGGAGGGATGGCCAATTTGGCCAATCTGTTTTGCAAAATCTTTTTTCGTAAATTACCAACTCCCTCCATCCCCTTTTTCATTAGCTTGGAGGTCACCCATGTGTGGGAATATGCTGCCTGCTTGTCCTGGGATAAAGCACAGTTACTTACCGTAACAGTTGTTATCCAGGGACAGCAGGCAGATATTCCCACAACCCTCCCACCTCCCCTGGTTGGCTTCTTGGCTAGGTATCTGAACTGAGGATCCTCTCAGGAGATGCGCCCCCTAGTTCGGGCGGGAAGGCACGCGCGCAGGCGCGGTGCAGCACTCGAAAGTTCGAGATCTTCAAGCAAGTTTGCTTTCGAGGCTGTCCGCTGCGGGGCTCCGTCGGTGACGTCACCCATGTGTGGGAATATCTGCCTGCTGTCCCTGGATAACAACTGTTACGGTAAGTAACTGTGCTTTTTGGTGTTTGATTAGTGTTTGCAATTGCCCCTGATGCTTCAGATCTGTTACAGCTGGAGGACTATTTAATGTTGTTTCCAAATGGTTATCAATTCAAGGGTTGGTCTACTCCACTCAGTATTTTATACACTCAGAACTGAAAGTCTGATATATCATGGGTGCAACACAAGAAAGGATGGGGTGCCATGGAGAGCAAGTTGCATGGAATGCAATTATAGCTTGCTACGACCCTGACTGCACACATAAGAACATAAGAATTGCCACTGCTGGGTCAGACCAGTGGTCCATCGTGCCCAGCAGTCTGCTCACGCGGCGGCCCTCTGGTCAAAGACCAGCGCCCTGAGACTAGCCCTACCTGCGTACGTTCCGGTTCAGCAGGAACTTGTCTATCTTTGTCTTGAATCCCTGGAGGGTGTTTTCCCCTATGACAGTTCCAGTTTTCCACCACTCTCTGGGTGAAGAAGAACGTTCTTACATTTGTACAGAATCTATCGCCTTTTAACTTTAGAGAGTGCCCTCGCGTTCTCTCTACCTTGGAGAGGGTGAACAACCTGTCTTTATCTACTAAGTCTATTCCCTTCAGTACCTTGAATGTTTTGATCATGTCCCCTCTCAATATCCTCTGTTCGAGGGAGAAGAGGCCCAGTTTCTTTAGTCTTTCGCTGTACGGCAACTCCTCCAGCCCCTTAACCATTTTAGTCGCTCTTCTCTGGACCGTGTCCTTCTTCATGTACTGTGACCAGTGCTGGATGCAGTACTCCAGGTGAGCACGCACCATGGCCCGGTACAGCGGCATGATAACTTTCTCCGATCTGTTTGTGATCCCCTTCTTTATCATTCCTAGCATTCTGTTCGTCAGGGGAGGGGCCAGGGGTGGGGGCCACGTGTCCTCTTTTTTGGCTTCACAAACATGGTAACCCTAAGTCAATGGGACAATATACTATCATGCTAATCCTCTCTGCAAAGTAATACGTTTACAACTTGCAAATGGATATTTCAAACTGCTTTTATATTTGTATTTACAGCCTACATAGTCACTGAAAGAGATGGTTTGAAATTTGGCTTGTTTGTTACTTGAAGGCACCTGGGCTACTTTCACCTTTACTGCAACCTCTCTTATCAGGTTCATCAATTTTGCTGTATTTTTTTTTTTTAATATATCCCTCTGAACCAAAGCTGAGCAACTGTTGGCTTTCACCCATAAAAGCAGCAGGCTCCACCGATTTAACCGGCTGCTCTGGTCTTGGAAGCCAACAATCTATTACAGATTGAGTATATCATGAAAGATTAGCACAACTTCAAACTGATTCTCCCCTCTCACTTCTAGGGATTAAGTAGAAGCAACTTGAAGTGTTGTAACCAGTTGTGCCTCCTTACTTTAAAAAAAAAAAGACAGAACAGCTGGCATTTAACATGTTTACAAGGCTCTTCTGTGGCAGGGCTGTTTCAATAGCATACATTGTTCCACCCTCTGCTTCAGAAACTGTGACTATAAATATCCATTCACATGCCACTGTTTGCTGTAAATTGGACAGTAGATAAGCATCTCTAATGCCTCTCTCCCCTTGGATTACTCCAATTGCTATGGTATAGGTTTCCTTCTACTGACAACTCATTTAATTTTGGTTTAATTACCCATGCCATTCACCGTGCTGGGGCCAAAAACAAGTCATTCACAAAACTCGAAATATTACACTACTCCACCCACACGGCTGAATCACCATCCTAGTCTGGGGTTAAAACCTTGCAGCTTGTGTCAAACTCAGCAGTACTGGCCTGTAGTGCTACGAGCAACTTACTTTGGGCGTTAGTCTTGCAGTGGCTGCCAGCAGAATAGACAATAAGATTGCCAATCCCCGACTAAGGTATCTTTGTAATTAAGCACTTTAATATAAAGCTGCAAAGCTGCTCGAGCCTTGCTATCTTCTACGAGAGCACCTGATACTAGCTGCAACAGGCACGGCGAGTCAGTTGCTTGGGTGGCGCAGCCACAGTGCATTAAGAACAATACAAAGGAAAAGTACAACCCCCACGTGTAAATGTGGAGAACACATGAAGTGGGGAAGGGACACTTTTTAAAGCGCTGCAAGGATGATCAATTGATTAAAATATGCACTCATTTCAAAATTAAAATTGCAAGTACAGTGTATACTACAGTCCGAAGGACCGGGGTCCAGTATACAATTCATTATAAAGAACTTGTTAAATGCCTGCCACATCTTGCACTGCTCCATGTGTGTCCTTGCAATTTTATTGAAATTTGTGGATATTTTAATAAATTGATTGTCCTTACGGCGCTTTGAAGAGTGTCCCTTCCCCACTTCATTTGTTCTCTACATTTACACGTGGGGTTGTACTTTTTTCCTTTATATGTATTAGCTTGTGTTAAAGCTTGTAAATGTTTTCTGAACACTGCCATCTTTATTTTGTTCATAAGCCAAATGGTAGTTTATTAAATAAAACAGGATCTAGCACCAGGCAAAAATGCATCTAAGTTCCTACAAGCTACACCTGATCTATACAGATAATGTGCAACAGATACTGACAAGACTGCCTCCCCCCTCCCTTTTACAAAAGCGCACCAGAGGTTTGTAGCACTGGCCAGTGTGTTGAATTCTCTGCACTGCTCTGATGCTCATAGGAATTCTATGAACAACAGAGCCAGGGCTGGATTAAAGGATAGGCCCAGTAGGCAAGGGCCCAGGCACCAGCACCGGCGCACAGGACATGCCGGTGCTCGAAGATCTGCCGTCTTCTTTTTGCTGGGCCTTGAGCATCTGCGCATGCTCAAGGCCTTCGAGTTCCCGCTCTCTCTGAGATCTCCGAGAATCTCGAAGCTTAAGGCCCAGCAAAAAGAAGACGGCAGATCTTGTGCGTTGGTGCAGGTGCCAGATGGGGGTAAGCAATGTGTTCAGGTGGGTGGATGGGTGCATGGGGGATGCCAGATTGTGGCGGGGGGGAGGGGGAGTTGACACGAGCAGGGGGATGGCGGATCACGCGGGGGGGGGGGGGCCTTCATGAGCAGGGGAGCAATGCCGGTTCTCGGGGGGTAAGAGCAGTGCCACTGGCCTCGGGGGTGGGGGTGGGTGGGAACGTATCAAGCGAGTTTCCCTTAGTTCCTATGGGGAAACTCGCTTTGATACACGAGTACTTCGGTTTACGAGCATGCTTCTGGAACGAATTATGCTAGTAAACCAAGGTTCCACTGTATAGACTTATATTTCGGATAGTATTACCGCTTTACAATATATTTGAACTTTTTTATATGTATGGAAAGGGTTCAGCGTTAAAGTCCTGGGTAAGTAGGTGGGAAAGGAAGGAAGGAGATTTGTTCAGAGATGTTTGGGGGTTACATAGAAGAAAAACTGTGCACTGGTATGCTAATCTTTGTTTGTTTTGAATTAAAAAAAAAAAAAAAAAGAGATACAAGTGGAAATAAAGAAGTAAAGAAGAAAATAGATAAATGGGGGCAGAGCAGGGATGCCCCTGTATACTTCTGTGCCTAGGGGCCCTCGAAGAATTAATCCTGCCAGAGCAGCACAGAGCAGAGCATTCAATACACCAGCTGGTGCTAAAAGCCTCTTTCCCATCTTTTGTAAAAGGAGGAGAGGGTAAAGCAAGTGTATAGATTTTTAGTACTGTTCTTAGGCACTTTTCCATGTTATACCTTGTGGATTACAAGCAGTCCCCAAGTTATGAACGGATTCCATTTTATAAACCTAGTATTTTTCCCACCTCCTTGAAGCCCCTTTTGGATCTCTTTCCATCCATCCTACTGTTCCCTCTCCACCACCACATCCAACATTACTCCCTCTCATCTCTCTTCCCCATGCATCTCTACCTAACTCTTCTCCCACCACCAGGTCCGACATTACTCCCTCTCATCTCTCTCTCTTCCCCATGCATCTCTACCTCACTCCTCTCCCACCAATGTCCAATAATTCTCTCCCCCTCCCTGTGCCCAACAATTCTCCTGTTTCTTCATTTCTCCATGTGCACCAACTCTCTTTCCCTCTCACTTAGACACCCAATTCTCCCTTTCTATTCCCTCCCCCACCTCAGCATCTCTTTCCCTCACTCCATTCTTCAAGCCTATGGCCCAAGTTCATGCCCCCTCCCCTCCTTCCTTCCATCCTTTCTCCAGGACTGTGCTCCCCTCCCATGTCCCAATGCACTCCTCTCTCTCCCTCCCTCCATTCTGTGTCCCAGGTTCGCACACCCCTCCCATAGGTATTTACATTCTTCTGTCCGGCTCCCTCCTCCTTCCAGGCACAGTCATTTCTCTTGACAAATAGCACGGGCAGTGGCTCCTACAGCTGATCCGGAAGCCTTCCAGGTCAGCCATAGGAGCCCCTGCCTATGGCTTTTATCAAGAGAAACGACTGTGGCTGGAAGGAGGAGGGGGCTTTGAACAGAATGCTAGGTAAACCTGAATCAAGTTAGCATAATCAAGAATTAAAAATTGCAATACCATGCTGAAATCAAATACAAAGAATAGCACGTCAGTATAGCAAGATTTGAAAAGGGTGATTTTGTCGCTTCCTGTAATTGCAGTCTCAGAGAGTCACAAGTAGAGCATTATACCTATAATTATGTATTTAACACAGAACCAGAATGGTGTAGTTTGCTACTTGAGCTTCAGCAAAAAGATCTGGCACATGCATCCTCTGAATCCCATTAGTTGCTTACATTGATAGTAAGTTAGGACAGCCACTCCCCACAGGCATTTGAACAATCATCACACAATCAAACATATTAACTATAGATATTACTGGCGAGGGTTAGGGCAATCAATCTAAAGCCAAATATAAAGTTAAGACCAGCTTGCAACTGCAGATTGGATATGGGTAAGCCTAACAGAACCATAGAACACGCAGAGTCCCACCCATGGCAACTACTTCAAGACTGTGGCAGTCGCTCTCAAACACTAAACTTATTATAAGAATCTCATGGTTCATGAAATGCAGAGTATTACTAATATATTTTGGATTCCTTGATCTGAACCCTGGTGAATGTCTACTTTTACTAGTAGCACCTGTACCATGAGCACAGCAGAACCCAAGCTGGTGTGAATAGTGTCATCAATAAAACCCTGTAATTGTGTAAATACCATATTTTTCATGGCTAGAAAAGGCAGTGGAAAGACCAGCCCTGTAACCAAACTTAGGAGATTCTAATAAAGCTTTCTTTAGGCCAGGATACATGTAGACATTAGATCTTACGTACTAATTTTGTTTCCTGTAGTCCTTCCAATCAATTCAAACATGTAGGTACTTGCACTCCTACCAACAGATGAGACTTAGAACCACTGGCTTCATGACATTACTTTAAGAATCCTGTATAACACACAGCCATTCTGCTAACCCCCTCAATATCTCTCCTCTTCTCGCTTCTCTCCTTATACACCTCCTAGAGCAGTGGTTCCCAACCCTGTCCTGGAGGACCACCAGACCAATCAGGCTTTCAGGCTAGCCCTAATGAATATGCATGAGAGAGATTTGCATATAATGGAAATGACAGATATGCAAATCTGCTCCATGCATATTCATTAGGGCGATCCTGAAAACCCGATTGGCCTGGTGGTCCTCCAGGACAGGGTTGGGAACCACTGTCCTAGAGAACTCCGTTCCCAGTTAAGTCACTCTTAGCGTTGCCCTTCTCCTCCACTGCCAATTCCATTCAGACTTCGTTCCTTTCATCTAGCTGCCCCTTTGCCTGGAATAAATTACCCGAGTTTGACTGTCAAGCCCCATCCCTTCCCTTGTTTAAAAGCAGACTGAAAACCAACCTTTTTGATTTAGCTTTCAATCCTTAATCCTACTCCTCTGCCCTCCAACCCAGCCAGCTGATTAACCGTTACCCTTAACTGGATCCATGACATCCTGTTTGTCTTGCCTGTTTAGATTGTAAACTCTTTCCAGCTGGGACTGTTTTCTTATTCTTTGTGACTCTGTGCAGCACTGTGTGCGTCTGGTAGCGCTATAGAAATAATTAACAGTAATAGCAGCCAGTATTTCTTTATCAAAACAATGACTACTTAAGATCCCCCTTTAGAACTACGAGCTAGATTCACTAATCTGCCCGATCCGTGGCGGGCCAACAAATTCACCAAGGGTCAGCATGCAAATGGGGGTGATCGGAGGAATGCTCCCCACCGACCACACGGATCGCTAGTGAGCGATCCTGAAGCATGCGCAGACCATCTTCTTTGTCTGTAGATGGTCTGCGCATACTTACAGAGATGTGAGCTGCTTTTTTTAAAAAAAACTTTTTAAATACTTTGCGGGCCTGTGGCTTTAACCTGCTTTAAACCCGCGGGTTAAAACCATGGGCTCGCACTGAGGGGGAAGGGCAGGAGAGTCAGGGCAGCAAGACAGATTCAGGGCGGCGAGAGGAGAGTTGGGGCGGCAAGACAGCAGAAGTCAGGGCTGAAAGGCAGAAGTCAGCAGAGAGCAGGAAAGGTCGTGAGCGACTGGTCCCCACCAGTCGCTTCTTTTTTGATCGACCAGCCCAGTCGGTGTTCCTGAAAAAGTTTAGTGAATTGCATCCTTCTTGCTTTGCATGCCATTTCCCCTCATTTGCATGCATGGATCAGAATCAGATCGGGTTAGGGGTGGCAAACCGATCGGTACATGATCGGTAAGCTTTGTGAATCTAGCCCCAAGGAACAAAACAGAAAAACCAGTACCTTTAAAACTATATTGCAGACTAAAGACAAACAGATTAGTGAGACCAACACCTCTAATGCCAATTACACTAAGTAACAAAACAAATAAAAACACACAGTCTGAGGCTCATATTCAAAGTACTTAGACACACAAAGTACCATAGATTTGTAAGGTACTTTATGTAAGTTCTTTACAAATGAGCTTCCTCAGTATCCTAGGATAGATGATGTTGAATGCCATGGATTATTTTTAAGTTGTTCATAAACACTTTCTTGCGTAAATAGTGCAGAATCAACTCCATTCTCATTGTGGCCCTTCTCCAGGATTTTCTTCCTGGAACACAGAGCAGAAATATTTGTTGTTCTTTTTTTTTTTTTTGGGGGGGAGGGACAGATATTTTGCAAAATATCTGTGCAATTGGAAAAAAATGAAAGAAAAAAAAAACAAACCTTAGGCAGACCTGTCGGTAACACAGGTCTAGAGCAATTGATTTTTACAATTGCTAAAACCCCATGCAAAATAGCCAAACGGTTTCTCAATTTTCACAAATAAATAATTTCATGAAAAAAAAGTCACCTAAGAGGTTACTTCTCACTTCCAAGCTCCTCCACAGAGGACAAATGATCCGTCTGCCTAAATTCTTCAGTCCTTTTTAGATAATAGCACAATGTCCAACTGATGTAGATTCCGTGATCCTTCATCTTCCTCTACTTATCAAAACACAGGAAACATGATATCCTAATTAGAATGGCATGACTGTATTGGTTGAATTACCATCTTCTCTCAAGAGATATCAGAAAAGGTTACAAATCTTAGTATCACCAACAAAAAGGCAAAGTTTACTTTCTAACCCTTCAGCAATGTCGCTCAGAAATATATCTCAGCCTCAACTATCGATCCTTTTGGCACTCCACTATTCACCTTTCCTTCCTCCATTGTTGCATTATGTTCTTTCATTATATCACCCATCATAGAGTAAATAACATAATTCATCTCTAAACATTTTTAAATTAGATTTTTATCACTTTCAAACATTTTTTAATTATTTTTCTTACCAGCATTATATATACAGAACATGCCACTTAAAGAATTTTATTCATTTCATTGTTTGCCCTTGCCCATGACATGAAGAGGCTTTTTTAAATCACAATGTCAGGAAGCCCCATGACATATGAAGCTCTTTGTATTAGACAATGATGTTATGACCCCTTCTTTACTAGCCCTGTTCCAGTGTTCTTTCTTCTTCACTCATGACTATCAGGTTTTTTATCAGTCACCGGTGGACTTTTTCCTGTGTTCCATATCTCTTCCAATAGTAAATATCTTATTCTGTTTTTGTTTTTTTACCTTATCTTTGACCCAAGCTTCGTGGAGCAAATTTCAAGCCACCGGAATACAGTCATGGTATGTCTTCATTAGTTTATACTCACTTCACATAGTGTCGCTGGTCACCTGATCATTTTTGCATTTCTTCAAGTTTCTTTTGCTGACATCAGAGACATGGCTTTAATTATTGTCCGGAACCTTCTCTACCTGCAGCTCGCATAGTACAGTCTATGCTTCCCTTACGCTGTTGTATCATACTTTTAACCTTTTATTTTTACTCTTACTTTCATTTCCATACACCCTACTTGGAGCTAGGTGTATAATTCTTTTATCATGATATGTTTTTTCATTTCCTAGCTTGTGGTGCTTCTTAAATTTGACTTTTCCAGCCACGCTCCAATACCATAGTATATTTAAAACATGATCACAGATACCCCTTTTTTATATTTTTCATTTTAATTTCCATATTAATTTTTAAGACTTAAGTTTGTATTATTATTTTTAATGACCTCTACATTAGTTTTAAACCATACATATACTTAGGGCTCCTTTTACTAAGGCGCTCTAGCGATTTTAGTGCACGCAGAAAATTACCGTGCGCTACACCGCATGCTATTCCGCGCTTTAAAGCCCTAGCGCACCTTAGGAAAAGGAGCCCTTAGTGGTTACTTAAATACCTTTTTATTTTCCTGTCTTAAATTGCAGGATTTGACATCAGTGCTAAATGAGCAGACTACTGCAATTAGAGGTATGCTCCATTTCACTGCTCTATGGGGTCCTTTTATTAAGGTGCACTAACCGATTTAGCGCGCGCTAAAGATTAGCATGTGCTAAATGCTAAGATGTCCATAGGAATATAATGGATATCAGCATTTAGAGCTCCTTTTACAAAGGCGTGCTAGAGGTTTTAACACGCGTAATAGCGCGCGCTAAACTGCCCGACGCGCTAGCCACTACCGCCTCCTCTTGAGCAGGTTGTAGTTTTTGGCCAGCGCGGGGGTTAGCGCGTGATGAAAAGTCACACACGTTAACCCTGCTAGCGTGCCTTTGTAAAAGGAGCCCTTAGTGCATACTAATCTTTAGCATGCACTAAATCGGTTAGTGTACCTTAATAAAAGGGCTCTTATAATCTTCTGAATGTCGCTCTTTGCATGTTTGAGATTGCTTTATATTCTTCAGAATGACATTCTTTGCACCATCGTCCCTCTTGCCTCTGTTGGCATAAGATCCATGATTGGCCATTCCCAATGCTTGATATGGATTTTAATAGGTATGGGTGGATATGGGTTAGACTCCAATGAGAATAGGTGAAATTTCTGTCCCCATACAACTCTATTCCTAATCCAGGGTGGGCAATAATAGTCCGAGGGCCACAACCCAGTTGTGCTTTCAACATTTCTACAATGAATATGCATAAGTGATTTGCATGTACTGCTTCCGTCATATGCAGATCTCATGCATATTCATTGTGGAAATGTTGAAAGCACAACTGGGTTGTGGTCCTTGAAGACTGTATTTGCCCACCTGTGCCCTGTCTTCTCATTTCAAACATTTATCATATTATGCCTATTTTGCGTGACTTGCATTGACTCTCTATTTCAACTCATATTGAATTTAAAGTGGTGTGTTTGATTTTCAAGATACTGAATGATAATGGTCCAGCTGTGTTAAGTTCTTTATTTCACTTATACCAGCCATCAAGATCACTAAGCTCTGAGCGTCAAATGCTGCTTGAAGATTTCTCATTTAAATATATGACTCATTCAATTTTTCAACATTCAATGATGGTGGTACAGGGTGCTTCATTGTGGAATGCGTTTACTGGCTGAGGTGAAGAGAGCTTCTACTGTGTTACAGTTTAGGAAACTTGTGAAGACTTTTTTATTTTATTTAAGAAAGTATTCCCTTGCTTGTAACAGGTTTTTAATGTTAGATTCTGTTGTGTTTCATTGTATGTTTTGATTTTATTGTACCCTGCACATAATTTTAGGATACTATGGGTAATAAATATATACTGTATTTTTCACACTATGAGACGCACCTGACCATAAGACACACCTTAGATTTAGAGGAGGAAAACAAGAAAAAAACAACCATTCTGAACCAAATTGTGCACCCAGCCTCCATCACTCTCTGCACCCAACCCACACTCCTTGCTAGGCTCTGCACCCTGTTCCCTGGCAGGCCCTGTCCCCTGTCCTACTGCCCTGACCTGTAACCTGCCCCCCACTTACCTCTGGTGGTCTAGTGGTAGGCTGGGACAGGAGGGATCCGGCCCAGCCAACTAACAATTTTTTCCTCCCTCCCCTCCTTTTTAAAACACTGCGAATGCTGATATAAAAGTACAGCTAACGCATCCATTCCTGGCCTTGATTTCAGTGGTGGAGGGGGGAAAGCCGCACGTGCTCTTCCTCAACCCCCTACACCACACATGTCAGACACAAGGTCCGGGGGCCATATTCGGCCCACCTGGCCGTTTTATGTAGTTATCGGTGTCTGTATTGCATTTAAGTGCTTGACTGTGCAGCCTCGGTCCCAGTGGTACTCCAAGCTCCTCACCATACTGTCTCAGTACCCATTTGTAGGCAGAAGGACCCAGTCCCAGCGTAAAAGCTAGGTTGGAGCAGGGCGCTCCACAGAAGTGCCTGACCGCGCCACAGGTGTCTCAGGGTGAGGAAGGATCTATACTTCTACTAAGACTAAGTATCTTAATGGAAAATTCGGCCCTCGACTTAGCCTGTGTTTTAGATTTTGGCCCCTTATGTGATTGAGTTTGACACCCCTGCCCTACATGAACCCCTCGAGGAAGGCCGGTCACCTGACCTGGATCCAGGTTCAGTTAGCAAAGCAGGGAGATTTAATAGTCTGCCTTTGCTTTACAGCAAGGTTGGGGAGGGGTGGCCACATTCAGACCAATGGGAAGATAGAGAGGGTGCAGCGGCTGACGAGTACAATTGGATACCTGAAGCTGTGAGGCGTGCCAGGGCTGAGAGACTGATGGTCAGCGCTGCGGAGGCCGGAGAGAGCGAGAAGTAGGAGGTGCATGTGTGTGTCAGTCATTCTGCGCTGGGCTCGCACATGCCTGTGCTGGGGAAGAACTCTGTTTCCTCGCATCTCCCTTGCGCCAGGCGGGGGGTGTTTTTAAAGGAAGGGCAGTTCAGTCAGTCTAATTCTTATCCTCCTATTGGTCCGACCAACATATATCAAGTCTCACGGACACATAATAGTAGATGACGGCAGATAAAGACCCGAATGGTCCATCCAGTCTGCCCAACCTGATTCAATTTAATTTTTTTTTAATTTAATTTAATTTTTTTTAAATTTTTCTTCTTAGCTATTTCTGGGCAAGAATCCAAAGCTTTACCCGGTACTGTGCTGGGTTCCAACTGCCAAAATCTCTGTTAAGATTTACTCCAGCCCATCTACACCCTCCCAGCCATTGAAGCCCTCCCCTGCCCATCCTCCACCAAACGGCCATACACTGACACAGACCGTGCAAGTCTGCCCAGTAACTGGCCTAGTTCAATCTTTAATATTATTTTCTGATTCTAAATCTTCTGTGTTCATCCCACGCTTCTTTGAACTCAGTCACAGTTTTACTCTCCACCACCTCTCTCGGGAGCGCATTCCAGGCATCCACCACCCTCTCCGTAAAGTAGAATTTCCTAACATTGCCCCTGAATCTACCACCCCTCAACCTCAAATTATGTCCTCTGGTTTTACCATTTTCCTTTCTCTGGAAAAGATTTTGTTCTACGTTAATACCCTTCAAGTATTTGAACGTCTGAATCATATCTCCCCTGTCTCTCCTTTCCTCTAGGGTATACATATTCAGGGCTTCCAGTCTCTCCTCATACGTCTTCTGGCGCAAGCCTCCTATCATTTTCGTCGCCCTCCTCTGGAGTGTTTTAAAAAGGAACCGGGGGGGGGGGGGGTCATCTTCGCTGGATATGACACACTAACATTTCCACCCACTTTTAGGGGGGGAAAAAGTGCATCTTATGGAGCACAAAATATGGTAAGTAAATGTATAGCTCAGTTATCCATTAGTTCCAAAGCAATTTATATAACAATGGGAATTAACAACTATTAAAAGAAGGGTTCTCAACCATTCTTCAGGGACAGACCAAGCAATGCATGCAAATTTAACTCATGTGTATTCACTGTGAATATCTTGAAAACTAGGTTGCCTTGGTGTATCCCGAGGACTAAGTTGAAAACCCCTGAGTAAAAATAAGGAATTTAAACAATAAAGTAGCAGCATTCATTTTGAAGTAAATATTTATGAAAAATTGTTAAAATATGAAGATGGCTGCTTAACAAATAGAGAAAGCCCATTCGAAATGTTAGCTGCTTGGAAAGAACCATTCATAATTCTCATTTAACATATGCCCTTCAATCAGGTAAAATTTAGCAAATTGCAATCTAATGTAAGAAAACTAGTTCATCTTCCAGTCAAAGTTATCAATTTAGTTAACTGGCAGAAACTAATCCACATAAAGTTTAAAAAAGACGAGTTAGGCCAGTTTAAATTTTATGCATGCACAACAGAAGAGAAACCCTGTTGTATCTCTCTGATCTAAAAATTAATTTGGCTGCTGGGTTTACAGAATTTGATCCCTAAATAAATAGAATTACAATAATCTGGGATAATATCAACCTCTATCTTCCTCTGTAAGAGCTAAAAGTAGGCCATAATTTGTCCACTGGATCACCATTATCAATTTCTAATGTCAAAGGTAGAAAATAATAAAAAAATCATTGGTCAACAACAAAGGCTGCCATAACAGAAGAACCTTCCAAGAAAATGGCTGGCAAATTTAGCAAGTGGATGAACTTATTGTAATATAAAACTGGAGAAATAGAAATAAAGTACAGTAGTAAGATCTTTTATGAGCCAAAACAGTATTTCCTGGTCAGGGCAAAATATCTCAACTAGGCTTGATTTAGCAAACTAATCTATATACAGCGAGTTCCCCCTCCTTTCCTGATTTAACCTGTTATATATATCTAATCACATTAAACCAAAATGTATTTAGACAAAAGGGAACCTGAACAAACACGTTTTTAAATTACTTCATTTATTCAGGGAACAAAATTATCCAGCACCCATTATCATCAATGTGAAAACGTATTGTCCCTAAACTGAACTGGTTGCATTACCTTTAGCAGCTATAATTTGAAATCAGTCTTTCACATCACTGTTGAGGAATCTTAAACCTACTCTTTTTAGTAGAACTGCTTTAATTTAGACACATTCATAGGTTTTCAAGTATATACTGCCACAGCATCTACTATATATTGGGTGCAAGTAAAGACTTTGACTAGGCCAGTCCAAAACTAATTGTTTCTCACCAGTCAGATGTAGACTTGTTTTTGCATTCTGCCTCATTTGCTTTGCTATATAACTCAATTACACTTCAGTTTATGGACAGATGAGACCTTAGCTCTAAGAATTTTCTGATACAATGCAGAATTCATGGTTCCTTATACAGAAGTATGCTCGTAAACCAAATTGCTCGTATATCAAAGCGAGTTTCCCCATAGGAAGGGAAACTCGCTTTGATTCGTTCCACTTCCTCCTCCCCTCCCCCGAGGCTACCAGCGCTGCTCCATTCCCCCCCCCCCCGCCCCGTGATCTGGCATCCCCCTCTGCAAACCGGCATTCTCTTCCCGCTCGCGTAGCCCCCCCACCCCCGTGATCCTACATCCCCCCGAGCACCAAAATAACATCCCTTCCCCTGATTTGGCACCGGCACCAACGCACAGGACAAGCTGGTACCGGTGCCCGAAGATCCTCCCTCTTGGCTGTGCTGGGCTGTGCGTCGGAGATCCTCCCTCTTGCCTATGCTGGGCTGGACTGGGCCTTGAGCATTTGAGCATGTTCAAGGTCTTCTGGTCTCGCTCTCTCCGAGATTCTCAGATTCCGAGGCGCCGATTTTGTGAATGTTTTGCTCGTCTTGCAAACTCACAAACCAGTGCACTCGTAAACCGAGGTTTGACTGTAATGGCAATTTTTCCAAGTCCTGAGACAGCAAAGCATCCCCACACCATCCCATTACCACTACTATGTTTGATTGTTGATATGATGTTCTTGCTGTGCCTAGACTTATCTTCTGGATCTTTTTTTTTTTTTTCTCCTCCTTTTCCTCTCTTTTTTTTTTCTCTTTCGCTCCCTTCCATTTTCTCTCCTTGCTACCAACCGCTTTAATTAAGCGACCCTACCCTATACGTTTTACCCCATTCCCACTTTCTCCTTTTCTTCTTAAAAATGTAACTTTTCCCCATCCTTCCCTATTATCCTCACTTTCAAGTTTGTCTTGTTGATATCATATATGTTCGCACTATTTATTTTCAAAATGACAACTATTTAACATTTTTTTTTAATTTTTTAATTTTTATTTTATCTCTCTCACCTTTTAAATTTTATTGTTAACCGGCCAGATATCTGTTGATGGTCGGTATATTAAAAACTAATAAACTTGAAACTTACTTCACCACAGATATAATGGGATCTGCGAGGTCCATAAAGAGTTCTACTTTTGGTTTATTTGTTCATAGAACATTATCCCAAAAGATTTGGGGATCATCCAGGTACGTTCGCAAATGAGACAAGTATTGAATGTTAAATTGGATAGAAGCAATTTTCATCTTGCTACTTTCCTATGAATTCCATTTTGCCCAGTCTCTCTTATTACAGAGTTTTGAACACTGAGCTGACCGAGGCTGGAAAGGCCTGCAGGTTTTTGTATGTCCTTCTGGGAAGTTGTAGCTACACCCTTGGAGTTATTGTGGCAGGCCATACACTCCTGGAAGATTCGCCACTGTTGCACATCTTTTTCATTTGGAAATAATAGTTCTCACTGTGGTTTAGTGGCAAATGAGAGCTTTAGAAATGGCTTTGTAATTCTTTCCATGCTAATATATTTCAACAACTTTTTTTTTTCATCTCTTCTGGAATTTCCCTTGATCATGGCATAACAATCTTTTTGAAACGTTGCAATGTTCACTTCACTGTCATTACAAGGTACAATTTATAGAAGTTTAGATTCAACAGGGCCAGCTGCCATCAAGTCTGAATTCAATCATCTGAATCTATATTAATTAAATTTGGTCAACTGGTTGACTAACCAAAGAAGTAGTGCATGTTCGGTAACTTTAGGACCCTTTTACTAAATCGCTTAATGAGGCAAAAATAGGTTAACATGGGATACAATCAAGTGTTCTCGATTAGTTTTCTCTAAGGCATATGGTAATCACACGCTGCCTTTTTTATAATGTCTCATGGGCAGAGAATGGCCAATGAAACATAAGCCAATTAGCACAGACAATATCATGCACTAACTGGTTTACTCGTTCTTAAAATGGAAGCCCTTAGAGCAAGGGTGTCAAAGTTCCTCCTCAAGGGCCACAATCCAGTCGGGTTTTCAGGATTTCCCCAATGAATATGCATGAGATCTATTTGCATGCACTGCTTTCATTGTATGCTAACAGATCTAATGCATATTAATTGAGGAAATCCTGAAAACCCGACTGGATTGTGGCCCTTGAGGAGAGACTGACACCTCTGCTTTAGAGCCACCTAAATAGGAGGCAGTAATTTCACCTATTTTGGGTGCCTTGCACTCATGCTCATATTAGAACATGACCTAAAAAAGGAAACCAGCAATTTCTTGGCTGTGGCAGAAATTGCATAGTATGCAAAAGAGTCCCACATTAGCACATGCTAATGCCCGTTTTGTACCTTGACTTTGTAATAGGACCCCTTCGTTCCTTAAATAAATGTTTAACTGTTGTGTTTGCTCAGGTTCCTTTGTCATTCTGAATGGGTTCTGATCTTTAAACAAAACTAAGAGACATATACAATAATAGGGAGCTCAAGAGGGAGGAAACTTCACATTACTGTAATTTTATTTCATGTATCCACAATGCCTTGGCAGAGAACCCCTGATTTGCACCAAGCTGTCTAACCTGTGGCATTCTTGTTTCAATGTTTGTAAATGTTGGGCATACCAAAGTGAAGATGTAAGCTTAGATCTCTCAGTTACTAAAAGGACTAACAATCTGGAGTGTTAGGAATAGTAGAGATCCATTTTCACAGACACGACTCTGTATCAAAGGCAAAAGCTAAAATAACCTGCAAACCAAACTTTCTCTCCATCAATCTTTCCTTTTCAGAACTGGCTGAGCTATAGAAACAGATTGTTTAGTCATGTAAGCTATCATAAGAACATAACAAATTGCCTCCGCTGGGTCAGACCAAAAGGTCCATCGTGCCCAGCAGTCCGCTCCCGCGGCAGCCCATCAGGTCCATGACCTGTAAGGTGATCCTTGTCTAATCCTTTGATCCCCTTTATCCTTCTATCTATACCCTTTCCTAACCTATATCTATCCCTATCTGTATCCCTCAGTCCCCGTATCTTTCAGGAATTTATCCAGTCCTTCCTTGAAACCCCAGAGCGTACTCTGTCCTATCACAACCTCCAGAAGCGCATTCCAGGTGTCCACCACCCTCTGAGTGAAAAAGAATTTCCTAGCATTTGTTCTAAACCTGTCCCCTTTCAATTTTTCCGAGTGCCCCCTTGTTGTTGTTGGTCCCAATAGGCTGAAAAATCTGTCCCTTTCTTCCTTCTTTATGCCCTTCATTATCTTGAAAGTCTCTATCATGTCTCTTCTGAGTCTCCGCTTTTCCAGGGAGAAGAGCCCCAGCCTTTCTAACCTGTCAGCGTATGAAAGGTTTTCCATACCTTTTATCAGTTTTGTCACTCTTCTCTGAACCCTCTCGAGTATCGCCATGTCCTTCTTGAGGTACGGCGACCAATATTGGACACAGTACTCCAGGTGCAGGCGCACCATCACACGATACAGAATGTCCTTTGTAGTGTGTTGGAAAAATAAGTTAAAGTCATCTGATGTTATAGGGTAGTGGTTCCCAACCTTGTCCTAGGGGGACCCTCAGCCAGTTGGGTTTTCAAGATATCCCTAATGAATATGCATGAGAGATTTGCATATAATGGAGGAGACAGGCATGCAAATATGTCTTATGCATATTCATTAGGGATATCTTGAAAAACTGACTGGCTGAGGGTCCCCTAGTATAGGGTTGAGAACCACTGTTATAGGGAGTGATCTAGCATCCAGTAATCACCAGATGGTGCGGTTTAATATTAACATTATACACCACACTCTCAAAAAATTCACAACACAGCAAACATATAAACCATGAAACACAAACAGAGCTCTCTGGAAAATATATCTGTGTATGGTGTATTCAAATAACCCAGGTTCAACGCATTCAAGGTTTTCACTGTAAAAATTACCTCGAGGTAGGAAAAAGCCTCAGAGCCCCTCCTCCACCGACCAAACAACACAATGTCATGAAAAAGTGGAGGCTATCGCGGGGTAAAGTAAAATCACTGACATAAAAAACCTCATTTAATGTTTTACTAGAAAAAAGCCTTGTACAATGCGAACTTTGAAGGTATCTGAATTCACTATGAAATTAATGCCCAAAGCACCTAATACTCTTATAGCCACAATGTAAAGAATATACTTATCTGAAATGGGAGAAGAAAACACATCACACATCGACGATGGCCAGCATTTCGCTAATCACTAGCTGCCTCAGGATGTAAAGGTGGCTAGTTCTAAAAAAACATAGTAGAAATACTTAAAATTCTTAACTATGTCAAAAAAAATTTTTCCTTCTTCCTTCTGAAAACTCATCTATTTGACACTTACATCACCTGTATCCTCTCCTCCCCCCCTCTCCCTATCCACCTCTTCTCTTCTCCTATCCCTCCTCCTTCCACGCCCCTCCCTCTTTAAGTCGCCTTGAGCCTACCTAGGTATGAGTGACGCAGAAATAGAAGATTAGAGCCCCAACATACTTTCACTGGAACTCTTGAGTTGATCATGGCGGCTCCTCAAACATGTAGAACAGAGAAAAGCCCCGCCTCTTTATCTCTGACGCTCAGGTTTTTGATTGAAGAACCGAGTACAGCCGAATATATCAAAGCTGTGGATCTTAAAGCTACAGCTCCATTACAGCATATGATGCCACTCAGTCATAGAATTAAGCCGCAGAGGTTCCTCTGTATCTAAAGTATGAATCCAGAAAGCAATGTTACTTACCGTAACAGTTGTTATCCAGGGACATCAGGCAGCTATTCTCACTAGTGGGTGATGTCATCCGACAGAGCCCCGATACGGACGTCTCACAAGCATGTCTTGCTTGAAGAAACTCAGAAGTTTCGAGATGCCCGCACCGCACATGCGCCAGTGCCTTCCCGCCCGATGGTCCGGGCGTGTCTCCTCAGTTCAGGTAGCTAGCAGAGAAGCCAACCCAGGGGAGGTGGGTGGGACGTGAGAATAGCTGCCTGCTGTCCCTGGATAACAACTGTTACGGTAAGTAACATTGCTTTATCCCAGGACAAGCAGGCAGGTATTCTCACTAGTGGGTGACCTCCAAACTAACCTCAATGGGATGGTGGGAGAGTTGGCAACTTAGGAGAATAAATTTTGTAACACTGTTTGGCCAAACTGTCCATCCCTTCTGGAGAAAGTATCCAGACAATAATGAGAGGTGAATGTATGAACCGAGGACCAAGTGGCAGCCTTACAAATCTCCTCAATCGGTGTCGATCTGAGGAAGGCTACAGAGGCTGCCATTGCTCTGACCTTATGGGCTGTGACCTTACAGGGAAGGGGTAATCCAGCCTGGGTATAGCAGAAAGAAATACAAGCTGCCATCCAGTTGGAGATGGTGCGCTTCGATACAGGTCATCCCAACTTGTTTGGATCAAAGGAGACAAAAATTTGAGGTGCAGTTCTGTGTGGCTTGGTGCGATCCAGGTAGAAAGCCAAAGCACGCTTACAGTCCAGAGTATGAAGAGCTGATTCTCCAGGATGAGAATGAGGCTTTGGAAAAAACACTGGAAGTACAATGGATTGGTTGAGATGAAATTCAGAGACCACCTTAGGCAGGAATTTGGGATGAGTGCGGAGGACAACCTTGTCATGATGGAATACTGTGAAAGGTAGGCCCGTCACCAAGGCCTGAAGCTCACTGACCCTGCGAGCAGATGTGAGGGCCACTAGAAAAACCACTTTCCAAGTGAGAAACTGTAGTGGAGCCTTGCTCAGAGGCTCAAAAGGAGGTTTCATAAGCTGAGAAAGGACAACATTGAGATCCCAAACCACTGGAGGCGGTTTGAGAGGAGGATTGACATGAAAAAGTCCTTTCATAAATCTGGAAACCACAGGATGAGCAGAGAGAGGTTCCCCCTATAGAGGCTGATGGAAAGCCGCAATAGCACTCAGGTGGACTCGTATAGATGTCGACTTGAGACCAGACTGAGACAGGTGTAGAAGATAGTCCAACACAGAGGATAGGGAGGCTCGCTGAGGCTCCTTAGAGTTAGAACTACACCATGAAGAAAATCTAGTCCATTTTTGGGAGTAGCATTGACGAGTAGCAGGCTTCCTGGAAGCCTCCAAGACATCCCTCACCGCCTGGGAAAACTGGTGAGGAGTTACGTTGAGAGGAATCAAGCTGTCAGGTGGAGAGACTGCAGGTTGGGATGAAGCAGCGATCTCTGATACTGAGTAAGCAGTGAAGGAAACACTGGAAGAAGGAATGGCTCCCTGCTGCTGAGTAGAAGTAGAAGGGAGAAACAAGGTTGTCTGGGCCACCGAGGAGCGATCAGAATCATGGTGGCATGGTCGGACTTCAGCTTGACCAGAGTCTTTTGAATGAGAGGAAAGGGAGGAAACACATACAGAAAGCGATTCCCCCAATCCAGCAGAAAGGCATCTGCCTCGAGACGATGAGGAGTGTAGATCCTGGAGCAGAATTGAGGCAGCTGGAAGTTGTGGGGAGCCGCAAAGAGGTCTATCTGAGGCGTCCCCCACTGTGCAAATATCTGATGAAGGGGCTTGGAATGGAGTGTCCATTCGTGAGGCTGGAGAAGACGACTTAGGTTGTCTGCCAAGACATTGTCCTTCCCCTGAATGTAGACAGCTTTGAGGAAGGCATTGTGGTGAACCGCCCAATCCAAGACTCTGAGAGCTTCCTGGCAGAGGGAGGCCGAGCCCGTGCCCCCCTGCTTGTTGACATAATACATGGCGACCTGATTGTCTGTGCGAATGAGGACCACCATGTCGTGAAGCAGATGTTGAAAAGCTTGGAGAGCATTGAAGATGGCTCTGAGCTCCAGAAGATTGATTTGATGGAGTCGGTCCGCACTGGTCCAGAATCCCTGAGTGCGAAGACCATCCAAATGAGCTCCCCAGGCATAGGTTGATGAATCAGTTGTGAGAACCTTCTGGTGGGGAGGAGTGTGAAACAGCAAACCTCTGCATAGATTCGAAGAGGTCATCCACCAAAGTAGAGACTGCCGAAGAGCAGGAGTGACTATGATGTGCCGAGTCAACGGATCTGACACCTGAGTCCATTGAGAAGCCAGGGTCCACTGAGGAATTCTGAGATGGAGTCTGGCAAAAGGCGTCATATGAACTGTAGAGGCCATGTGGCCCAGGAGGACCATCATGTGTCTCGCTGAGATGGACTGGCGAGAAGACACAGACTGGCAGAGATGAAGAAGAGCATCCATGCGTTGAGGAGGAAGGAATGCTCCGAGTCGAATGGTGTCCAGGACTGCTCCGATGAATGGGAGAGACTGGGTAGGCTTCAGATGAGACTTGGGGAAGTTGATCTCGAAGCCCAAACTCTGCAGGAAGTAAATAGTGGCCAGGGTCGCCGAGATGACCTCTGGAGCCGAGGGGGCCTTGATGAGCCAGTCGTCGAGGTAGGGAAATACCTGAAGACCCCTGTTCCGGAGTGCCGCGGCCACCACTACCAGACACTTCGTGAAGACTCTGGGAGACGAGGATAGGCCGAATGGAAGCACTCGATACTGCAGATATAGATGTCCCACCCGAAATCTGAGGAACTTGCGAGAGGCCGGATGAATGGGAATGCGAGTGTAGGCCTCCTTGAGATCTAGAGAGCATAACCAGTCGTTCTGCTCGAGGAGGGGATAGAGAAAAGCTAGGGTCAGCATGCAAAATCTCTCTTTGACCAAGAACTTGTTGAGGACCCTGAGGTCCAGAATGGGCCGCAGGTCGCCCGTCTTCTTCGGGACAAGGAAGTACCGGGAGTAAAACCCCCGGTTGGGCTGGTCTACAGGGACCGGCTCGACGGCACGAACCCGGAGCAAAGCTTGAGCTTCCTGAAGAAGAAGGGCGGTCTGAGTCAAGTTTGAAGGATACTCTCTTGGAGGGTGGTCCGGGGGGACCCGATGAAATTGCAGATAGTACCCTTCCTTGATGATGGTAAGGACCCAGAGGTCGGTGGTAATAGCCGTCCATCGATGGAAAAAATGATGGAGGCGACCCCCAATGGGGAAAACAGGGGATGGCAGAACGAGGTTGGTTATGCTCCCTAAGAGAGAGTCAAAAAGGCTGAGTAGCCTTAGGGACAGTAGACGGTTGAGGCTTCTATGGAGCCTTTTGTGTAGGCTGTCGTTTTGCAGGTTGCCTGGCAGCTGGAGCTTGCCTCGGAGTGTAACGCCTCTGATAGATCAAGGGCGGTCTGGCAGGTCGAGACTGTTGAGGCTTAGGCTTAGGCTGAAGAATAGACTGAAAGGACTTCTCATGGTCAGAGAGCTTCTTCGTCACAGTCTCGATAGACTCGTCAAATAAATCTGCTCCCGCACAAGGAACATTGGCCAGCCTGTCTTGGATGTTCGGGTCCATGTCAATAGTGCGAAGCCAGGCCAGAAGACGCATGGCCACGGAGCAGGCAGCAGCTCGAGCCGAGAGCTCGAAGGCGTCATAGGAGGACTGCATCAGTTGAAGGTGCAGCTGGGACAGCGAAGCAACAACCTCCTCAAATTCGAAGCGAGCCTGAGATTCAATGTAAGGAGTGAACTTTCGAAGCACAGGCAGGAAGAACTCCAAATAAGAAGCAAAATGGAACGTATAATTAAGAACTCTGGAAGCCATCATCAAGTTCTGGTATATCTGCCTGCCAAACTTGTCCATGGTCCTGCCCTCGCGCCCCGGAGGCACCGAGGCGTACACCTGGGACGGATGAGACCGCTTGAGGGACGATTCGGCCAGCAGCGATTGGTGGGAAAGTTGAGGGCCCTCGAACCCCTTGTGATGGACCGTGCGGTATCGGGCATCTAACTTGCCGGGGACCGCAGGAATGGAGTATGGGGTCTCAAAACATCTCATAAACGTTTGGTCGAGAAGTTTGTGGAGAGGTAGGCGAAGAGACTCCGCAGGAGGATGCGGCAAGTGCATGGTGTCGAGGTATTCCTTGGAGTACCGCGAACCGGTGTCCAAAGTAATGTCCAGATCATCCGCCATTTGCCTGAGGAAGGAGGAAAAAGACAATTGGTTCGCCAGCAACGGCCTCCGAGAAGGACTGGACGAAGTCGAGGCCTCTGGATCCAGAGAGACCTGGGAGCGACAAGGAGAATAAGAGGTGGATGGTTCCTCATACTCCGGTCCCTGTGGAGGAGACATGTCCGATGAAGAGTACCCCAAACATGGCTGCTTCTTCTGCGGGGAAACCTCCGAGTGCCTCGAGGAATGCCTGGACCGATGCCCCTCCCGGTGTCTGGAGGGGGATCTAGAATGGCGATGCTTAGCATGGTCCCCCGATGCCTCCAGTGAGCAGATGGGACTCAAGGCCGTGGAGCGAAGAGGCGGGAGATTCGACGCCTCTCGAGACGCAGCCCAGGCCTGATAGGGAGTGCGGAAGAACTCTTCCTGCGACTTGCAATGCCCAGGGCTTTGATTACCCGAAGAGGTATGCCAGGCCTCTTCGAACGGGGGCGTGATGGGCTCTAAAGGGGGCATATCACTGAAGGAGGCCCGCCTCGAGGGACCGGCCGCCATATGTCGCTCCTCCTCGCCAAGCAGTGAGGTCGACCGGTGAGGAGGAGGAGGAGGGGGCGGTTCGCCCCCCGGGATCGGAACCGGGAGGTCACCCTGGATGGTGGCAATCAGCCTGGGTCCCATAACATAGTAACATAGTAGATGACGGCAGATAAAGACCCGAATGGTCCATCCAGTCTGCCCAACCTGATTCAATTTAATTTTTTTTTTTTTTTTCTTAGCTATTTCTGGGCGAGAATCCAAAGCTTTACCCGGTACTGTGCTTGGGTTCCAACTGCCGAAATCTCTGTTAAGACTTACTCCAGCCCATCTACACCCTCCCAGCCATTGAAGCCCTCCCCTGCCCATCCTCCTCCAAACGGCCATACACAGACCGTTCAAGTCTGCCCAGTAACTGGCCTAGTTCAATCATGGTTTGCATGAGCTCGACAAATTGAGCTTCCAAAAGGGACCGCAACGAAGCCGATATGGAGGGATCTGCACCGAAAGGGGGTCCTCCAGCACGGTCTTCGCGCTCCTTCGTGGCCGAGTGCTTTTGCTTCGAAGCTTTCAGCACCTTGATGACCACTGGTGGAATAGTAGAAGGCGGTACCTGAGCCTGAGAGACGGAAGGCACCGGCGCCAAAGACGGGGTCGTAACCAGGACAAACGAAGCCGGTTTCAGGAGACCCGAAGCAGTGGGAGCGGCGGCGGGCTTCGCATGGGAGGGTGAAGCACCAGCCGAGGTCGAAGCTGAAGGATCTTACACATTGAAAGGACACATTTGAATAGATAGGTTTTCTGTCTCTGTCTATGAAGGGACACATTTAAAAAGGGACATACATATTTTATGTCTTTTGTTCCTACCTGTGTTGGAGGTGATCGGGTGTGGGGTGTTCGTGTCTGCTCTCCTGATGATTTGGGAGGAGTTCATTTAATCATGTTAATGAAGTTTCGTCTTTAAGAGAATACAAGCTGAAACCCCCTACCATGTACATATCCTGCTCACACACCCCCTCCCCTCTCTTGTCCATCCCCCTTTTCCTGTGATGGTTACTACTGACCCATGTGAAAAGATATATAAACTGGATGTATTCTTAAAATTAAACAGGTAATTTCTTTGGGCCTTCTGTGAATTCTTCTTACCTAAGGGAATTACCTCCAGATATCTGACCAGGCGGCAGGATTTTTTGCAGGACATTTATCGGGACCTAGAAACGGATCCTGTACGTTTCAATTTGGGGGCTCGTCCGGGATGGACTGGACATCACCAGCACTTTGTGAGTATTTCTGAATTTTTAATTTAGTTCTTTAGTACTCACTGGGTGCTGGCGTCCTGTTCCGAACCTTTATATATTAAAAATAAAAGCTTTTGGTAAGCTTATTGCGTTGCTTTCGGGAAGCACGCATCGGAAATATAAGCAGCTGCCGTTCTTTCGGAAAGAACAAGATTATTTATAGAAATGCCTGCTCATTCTGCCGTCTGCACCTCTTTTTTGCATGCGCTTTCTCTTCTATTGCTTAGATAAGATTTTATAGAGTATAAGATTATATTGTTTATTATCACTGTATCTCGCTTATAGGTAAGGTAAGCGAGCATTGCACATTGCTATATTGGTTTTGTAATGGGTCAGAAAGGTAGTAAGGTTCCCCCCCCTCCTAAGAAGAATGAGACTTGTAAGGCTTATGTTGCCCGTGTGTGTGACACTGGATATTATCTTATTAACCCCTGGATAGATAATATGGCTGGTTGGACTGAAGGACTTCATAGTTCGAGTCCGTTTCCCCGAGATGGGGCAAATGATAAGTTCCATATGGATATGATAAAGGGTTTGTGTTTGGGGGATCATGAAGCATGGCCATACTATTTAGGGGACCCGCACTGGGACAAAAAATACATGAAAAGGGGAGGCATTAACTGGCTTACATATGCTCCTTATTGGTCAGCCACTGCCAAAGATGAAACTTCTAAAGTGTCCATTCTCTCCCCTGCTCAATTACATGCAGCAGAAAAATTTATCTGTGCTGCTAGTCCTCCTCCATATCATTTACAAGTTCCATCACCCAGTGCTCTTCTTAAACTTTATCCTTCCTTATCTAAGGATGATATCGATCTCCTTGTCGGTAGTACTCTTGTTGCACCCCCTCCTCCTCTTCCACCCCCCGTCCTGTCCGGTGCAGCTGCATCGGGACAGGTTAGTGATACTTTGCCCCAAGCCCTACCTTTGTCCACTGTATCCACTACCAGCCCCACCGTCAGAGGACCGGTAATCTCTTTTTCACCCCTCCACACTCGCAGTGGCACTCAAAGGGTTGCGGAAGTACAAGAGCTGATGCAAGAGCAGATGCCCTTTCTCACAGTGGGGGATACTCTCTTAAAGAAACCCATTGAATTAGAAGACATTAACAAGATTATTAAACACTGCCCCAAGCCTTTTGTCTCTGCTAGTGCCACTTTTCACTATCTAAAGCGAGCATGCAAGGGTCGAAATTATACACAAGAAGATATGCGCCTTATTATAGATGGCATTGTCGGACACTGTTCCCCCTGGGACTGGTCTAACGTTCCTAGTGTCAGCGTTTTAGAGCCTGCTACTGTCACTGCTACAGCTTATAAGCTTAACACTGAAGCAGGAAATGCAGTTATGTGGAATGAATTGCAGGCAGAGCTTGATAGGTGTTTTAAATCTAAATCTTCCCTTCCCACTGCAGTAGCTTGCAAACAGAAATCTGGTGAAACTGTTGTGGATTTCTGGAAGAGGTTTAATGAAACTTGGACCCAAGAGGCAGGTCTTAGTGTCCATGAAAATATGGATTCCCTACTTATTCAGACTTCCTTTCTAACCTCCGTTCTCCCTTGCAAATTCTGGTCAAACAAATGATTTCAGAATGGCCCACTAGTTCTCGTGCTGAATTTCAAAATAGATTAATGGAAAAGGAAGCCGCAGATTGCTTTGAGATCTCTAAGCCTCGGGAAATCCTGCATTATCAGGGCCAGCTACCCACCTGGAGACCGCGTCTGTCCGCTCCTCGTGGAAGAGGGGGTCGCAGGTTTCGCAGGGGGCGGGCCCCTGCCTCCGGTCGAGGTGGTAATAATCCATCCAGAAGTACTGGATGTTTCAATTGTGGGGACCATGGTCACTGGCTTAATCAATGCCCACATCCCAGACTCCCCGCTTTGCCAGTTCAGTCTGCCCCATCCATGGTGCCTACCCCTCCCTCCACTGTGAGACCATCTGCCACTCCTCCTCGTTTTCCCATCACTTGGCATAACCCTCCAACTTCCCAATGAAGGGGCCCAGAGGTTTACACCCCAGCATTCACTTTGGTCTCTGCCTCTGCCAAGGATTCCCCCTTGATATCTCTTATTGTCCAGGGGAGTCCAGTGCCTTTTCTTGTAGATTCGGGTGCCACTTGTAGCACTATCAGTGAGGATTACTATCAGGGTCCGCGCATGAATGCTGAACCTTCCATGGGAATTAATGGGGTTTTGACTAAATCCTATCGTACCACACCCCTGTCTGTAGCCCATCCAGATACAGGCTTTACTCTTTTCCAACACTCCTTTCTTATTATTCCCCATTGCCCTGTCAGCCTTCTGGGTCGTGATCTTTTTTTCCCTCTTCTCATCCAGCTCACTACAGATGATACAGGAGGTTTGCATGTCCTTTCCTCCGTCATTCCCATTCGCCCTCCATCCTCCCTTTACCTTTCCACTTGCTCTGATATGCTTTTGCCCCTTTCCCCAGACTCCCCGGTTTGGGCTTCCACTGACAATGATGTAGGCTCTATTTCATGCACCCCTATCGTGCTTCTCTGAAATCACTCACTCCCATTTTCATTAAGCAGTACCCAATCTCCCGAGAAAAGGAGAGAGTCATGGTTCCACTGATTGCTTCTTTTCTTTCCTCCAGTATTATTAAAACTACCATCTCTTCCTACAATACGCCCATCAATCCTGTTGTTAAAGCTGATGGCACCCCCCGCTTTGTCCAAGACCTTAGGGCTGTTAATGCTTTGGTGATCCCTATTGCACCCATTGTCCCTGATGTTCCTTCTCTACTCTCTTCCATTCCACCTGCAGCCACTGTCTTTACTGTAATTGATCTGAAGAATGCTTTTTTTTCAGTCCCTGTTGATGAGGTCACCCAGCCACTTTTTGCATTTACATTTAAGCAACAGCAATATACCTGGTGCAGAATGCCCCAAGGATATGTTGACTCCCCTGTGGTGTTCTCCATTGTCCTTAGGGCCACCCTGCAGTCATGGACCGCCCCTCATGGTTCTGTACTCATCCAATATGTGGATGACCTACTCTTATGTTCCATAACTCAGGAGACCTGCCAGGCTGATAGTTTAGACCTTTTACAATGGTTGTCTGTGTGTGGTCACAAGGTGTCACGAAAGAAACTGCAATGGTGTAAATCTGAAGTGGAATACCTGGGTTTTGTCCTGTCTCATGGTCAGAGGAAAATCAGCATCTCTCGCATTGCTGCTGTTCTGGGTCTGCCCCGCCCAGCTTCCAAGAAGGACATGCTTACTTTTCTTGGTATGATTGGTTACTGCCGCCAATGGATCCCTGATTGTTCCTTCTATGACCAGATTCTGAGACAGACCCTGGGTTCTGAAATGACTGATCTTATCAGATGGACTAAAGAAATGTTGGACGCTTTTGGACATTTGAAATGTGCTTTGGTTTCTAGCCCAGGATTGGGTCTTCCTGATTATGACCAAATGTTTCATCTCTTTGCTCGTGACAATTGTAAGACCATGGTGGGCGTCCTGGCTCAGGATCATGGCGGTAAGTTACGCCCTGTTGCCTTTTTTTCTAAAGTTACCCCTGTTCAAGTTCAAGGCATGCCTGCCTGCTTGAGATCCCTGGCTACATGTGCTATGGTGGTAGAGATGGCTACTCCTCTGACCCTTGGTCACCCCACTACCCTTCACACTTCTCACAATGTCCAAGCCCTCCTTTGCAACATTCATACCCAGCATATGTCTGCTCAGCGCCTTAGTGGTTATGAGGTCATCCTCCTTTCTAATCCCAATCTCACCATCAGATATTCTGCCCTGACTTACGGCCCCGCCCTCCTTTTAAATGGGCTTCTGGGTCTCAAGGGTGAACAGGATTCCCTTCCTCCTGATCATTCCTGTGTCTCTCTGATACACCATGATACTTCCCCCCGCCCTGACTTGTCCTCTACCCCTCTCCCTGATGCTTCCTCCATTTTTGTTGATGGTTCCTGCTCACGCCCTAATGACAACACCTTCCACACAGGATATGCTGTGGTTGAACTCCCTGACATTATCCATGAGGCCTCTTCCCTCCCCTATCCCTCGGCCCAGGCTGCTGAACTCATTGCCCTTACTCGCGCCTGTCACCTTTTCTCTGGTGAACGCGTTAACATTTACACTGACTCTAAATATGCCTTTGGTGTTGTACACGACCACGGTGTTATCTGGCAACGTCGTGGTTTTGTGGCAGCCGATGGCAAGCCCATTTCCCATTCTTCCCTTGTTTCGGACCTTCTCTCTGCCTTACTCCTGCCTGCTGCAATTGCTATCCTTCATTGTCGTGCACACACTGGTCTCCAGACTGAAGTTGCCAGAGGTAATGCTCTAGCCGACCGCGCTGCTAAACAAGCTGCTTTGGACCCCCCTCCCTCCTTTGTTCTTCTCCCTCTTCTTTCCCCTCCTGCTTTTCCCCCTTCCTCTCTTTTTTCTCAGCTTCAGTCCTTTGTTACCCCCTCTGAACTTGATGCCTGGTGTCTGGCCGGTGCCCAAAGCCGCCCTTCGGACGGACTTTGGTGCAAAGAGGGGAAACCCTGTATACCAGCCGCTAGCTCCCCCTTATTCATTGCCCAATATCATGGCATTGGTCACCGCAGTGCTCGCTCGACATTTCAACTTCTTGCCAGTGATTTTTTCATTCTTGACCTTCGCTCCCTGATACAGACATATATAGCTCGATGTCTAACCTGTCTCCGTGCTAATCCTAACATACCCCATAAAGCACCACACCAGCACCTTACTTACCCCACTTCTCCTTTTACACACTTACAGATTGACTTTACTCATATTCCTCATGCCACCGGGACCCGCCAGGATTACGCCCTTGTCATTGTTGACATGTTCTCCCGATGGCCTGAAGTGTTTCCCACTACAAATGAAACTGCTCAGACAGTGGTGAACATTTTACTTCGCGAAATCATTCCTAGGTGGGGATGTCCCACACATATCAACTCAGATAATGGTCCTGCTTTCACTGCCAGAGTATGCAAAGATTTAGCTACCGCACTCCGTATTGAGTGGAAATTTCATCTCCCATATCACCCACAGAGTTCCGGTATTGTCGAACGCATGAACAGGACTATTAAAGACAAAATCAGGAAAGCCACAGCTGGCACGTTTGTGAATTGGAAAAAATTCCTCCCTATTGTTTTAGCTGAAATTAGGATGCAGCCTCACAGCACCACTGGCTACTCTCCCTTTGAAATTCTCATGGGACGACCTTTCCCTGCCCCGTGGGTAGACAAACCCTCAATAGTTGAGAGTAGTGACCTCCCCTTGATACAGGAAGAATACGTCCGAAAGCTTATCGAAACTTTAGGGCATGTTGAAAGAAACGTGTCTTGCACTTCTCCTTTCTCTCCACAGATTCCTACCCATTCCTTCCAGCCTGGTGACGAAGTCATCGTCCAGAAGCTTTTCAAGGATAGGAAGCAGACGGATTTCCCCTTTGGCCCTCCCACCACTGTGATCGCTGCGACCAGGACCGCTGTACTCACTGAGGAGTCTCCAGTCTGGATCCACGCAAGTCGCTTGAAGAGGGTTAACTTAAAACCCCAGAAGCAAGTCTTCCCTGCGCAGATTTCACCTCCCCCAGTAGAACAACATGATGACCTCATCGCAGCATTCTACCAACTTTATCATTCTCCTACTGGCAACGTTGCTGCTAGTTTTTCTTCCTGTATGGATCATTTCTAACTGTGTCTACAGGAATGATGTGTCTTGGGTCCATGACACTTTCTGCCCACACCTATCTGTAAATGACACCCCTGCTGTAAGCCACACCCCAGGCACCTCTTTGCGAACACGACGTCGAGCTGGACTTCCTCCCAAGGGCTGCCCTTCAATTGAAATCCAGAAAGATAGACAGTATACTACTCTTTGGTATAATTCCAGCAGTGTGCATGTGGCCACTTTCACTTTTGAGTATTGTGACATTGTGGACTGTTCATCAATTGACGTCACATGGCTGTGCCATTGGTCCTCTGAGATTCCTAAAACTAAAGACATTTACATATGTGTTACTGACTCACGTTGGGGGGATAAGTGTGCATCCTGGGGAGCGGTAGGGTGGAACACTGGCACTGACTGGGCTTATAAACCAGAAAGTGCTCTGAAAAGAGTGGACCAAAATGGTAAATCTCTGCTTAGCCGTATGACCCTTCGTAAGGTTGGAAACTGTTATAGGAAAAGTGTTTCTGAACAAATTATTAAGCTTTCTCTTACCATTGAAAACCCTAGACCTACTGATGAAGGTATGTACGTTATGGGCATGTGGTTTAAGGGTGGGTCTAGCTATTTGCCCCGCCAGTTTTTCTTACGGGATCTATCTACCTCCACTCATCCTCTCCCATCATTTTGTGGGGCCCCCCAAAATACTAATCCACTAGCCCCCAAATTAAATAAACTTACTGACATGATGGCTATTGCCAACCCCACCTTTGAAGATACTATGGCTGTTGAGGTGGGGTTTTCAGAACGGAACCTTTGGTTAGAATGGATGAAATTCACTGCTGATCAACATAATAAGAGTAATTGTTACATATGTGCTCAAGCTAGACCCCATTTAGGAACTGTATCTCTGGACCTCCCTCCTGGTATCCAACCATGCCTTTTTGGGTTATTTACCAATACCTCCTCTAATTTTACTGATCCCCTTTGTGCGCTGTGGCATTCCAAATACCCTTTGCTACCTGGACAGAAAAAGCTTGATATACCTGTTACCATCTATAAGGGTAATTACACATGTCATGTTTCTAATCTGACACAGGGTAGTTTTTTAGGCAATTTTCCCCCTGGTTATTGTTCTGTCCTAGATTATAAATATGCGCCACTGTTGCAACATCAGATTTTTTCTTTAGGTGATATTTACTGGCTCTGTGGAGACCTTCAACTCCGTGTTAAACTACCCAGCCAGTGGATAGGCCAGTGTGCTTTAGCTAAGGTAATTATGCCCTTGCATATCCTTTCTGAAGGACACCCTTCCTATTCGCATGCTTCCCACGATTCCTTCTCCCCTTTGCCTCGACATAAACGTGATCTCCTTGGTAGCTTTGACCCACATGTATACATAGATGCTATAGGGGTCCCAAGAGGGGTCCCAGATGAATTCAAGGCCCGAGTCCAGGTTAAGGCTGGGTTTGAGTCCCTTATTCCCCTTATTACTATCAATAAAAATGTTGATTGGATTAATTACATTTATTATAATCAGCAACGCTTTGTGAATTACTCTAGAGATGCCTTGCAAGGTATTGCTGATCAGTTAGGTCCCACTTCTCAGATGGCTTTTCAAAATCGCATGGCCCTTGATATGATCCTTGCTGAGAAGGGGGGTGTTTGTAAAATTCTCCCTAGTACTTTATCCTGTTGTACCTTTATTCCTGACAATACAGGTCCTACAGGAAAAGTTACTATGGCCATTCAGAAATTAGCAGACCTCTCTGCTGAGCTCAAACGTAACTCTGGTTTATCTCATCCTTGGGACCAGTATTTTAGTTGGATGCAGGGGTGGGTAAAAGACCTTCTTATTGTTATAATCTTTATTATTATCTGCACTCTTGTTGCTTATGTAATTTTTAGACTGTTCCTGCGCTGTTTGACTCATATTACAGCCCCTAAAACCCCTCCTCAAGAAACATATCTAGAATATCTCTCCCTCCACGCTCATGCTGTGCATTTATGACGTCATTTTCATGACGTAAGAGTGGATTGAAAGGACACATTTGAATAGATAGGTTTTCTGTCTCTGTCTATGAAGGGACACATTTAAAAAGGGACATACATATTTTATGTCTTTTGTTCCTACCTGTGTTGGAGGTGATCGGGTGTGGGGTGTTCGTGTCTGCTCTCCTGATGATTTGGGAGGAGTTCATTTAATCATGTTAATGAAGTTTCGTCTTTAAGAGAATACAAGCTGAAACCCCCTACCATGTACATATCCTGCTCACACACCCCCTCCCCTCTCTTGTCCATCCCCCTTTTCCTGTGATGGTTACTACTGACCCATGTGAAAAGATATATAAACTGGATGTATTCTTAAAATTAAACAGGTAATTTCTTTGGGCCTTCTGTGAATTCTTCTTACCTAAGGGAATTACCTCCAGATATCTGACCAGGCGGCAGGATTTTTTGCAGGACATTTATCGGGACCTAGAAACGGATCCTGTACGTTTCATACACAGCTTCCATCTTGAACATCGACTCCCACAGAAAACAGCGACGCTTAAATGCACTCGCTGTAAGTGTGGAACAAGGCCGGCACGATTTCGGTAAATGTTCCGGACCAAGACACTGCAGGCAGCGTCGATGCGGGTCCGTCAGCGAAATCGCGCGCTGGCACTTGCTACACTTTTTAAAACCGGTGATTGGCCGGGACATAGGCCGAAAAAGCTCCGCCACGAGATCGAAGGAGCGGGGCCTTAGCCACGCGGCCGACCCGGCCGAGTCGCCGGAAGAAATTTTTTTTTAATGAAATAAAAGAAATAAACACACGAAAAGAGAAAAGAAACTCAAAACCGTGGTTATGGAAGGCAAAAGAATGGGAGTTCAATCAGCGCAGGAACGAAGAAAGATTTCTCAGCTCCGCAGAAAGAAAAGAACTGAGGAGACACGCCCGGACCATCGGGCGGGAAGGCACTGGCGCATGCGCGGTGCGGGCATCTCGAAACTTCTGAGTTTCTTCAAGCAAGACATGCTTGTGAGACGTCCGTATCGGGGCTCTGTCGGATGACATCACCCACTAGTGAGAATACCTGCCTGCTTGTCCTGGGATAATAATTCTCTCTGCAGAAGTGACTGTTGGACAGGCATGGAGAAGGGTCAATCAAAAGTGAAAGTTCTAGACTTAAAAAAAAAAAAATATAAAAACTAACTTTGTTCAGATGGGGGGACTACTTCGCTGAGTTGAAGTTGAAAGGGATCATCAGGAAAAAGCAAGAAAGCAGAGGGCAAAACTGAAAGAAGATATTTTAAGGTGTGGGAGACTGAATGGTATAGTAGCAATTTTCCCCCAAGAACACTTAATTGTTGCAGTTTAACTACATTGTGGCATGTGGCACTATCCTGCCATCTCAGGAGCCAGAGGGGGTGTGGCTCAGGCTAGGACAGACATAGGCATCTCCGGTCCTCGAGGGACGGAATCCAATCGGGTTTTCAGGAATTCCCCAATGAATATGCATTGAAAGCAGTGCATGCAAATAGATGTCATACATATTCATTGGGGAAATCCTGAAAATCCAATTGGATTCTGGCCCTTGAGGACTGGAGTTGCCCATGTCTTGGCTAAGAGGTGGTTAAATGACCTAGAGCAGAATAGATCCGGAAGGATCTAAGGCAGTGGAGTCGAAGTTCCTTCTCGAGGGCCACAATCCAGTTGGGTTTTCAGAATTTCTCCAATGACTATGCATGAGATCTATTTGCATGCACTGCTTTCATTTTATGCTAATAGATCTCATGCGTATTCATTGGGGAAATCCTGAAAACCCGACTGGATTGTGGCCCTCGAGGAGGGACTTTGACACCCCTGATCTAAGGAAAGAGGTCTCCAGGAGAAGTCTGAGCAAGGATCTTCCTAAAGAATTCTGGCTTGGCTGCAGTGCCTGAGGAGAGTTCCATGGAAAGAGTGGCCCTAACTAGAGAATGACACGGGGACAAATTTTTCCCCATCCATGCAGGAACTCAATGTCCCTGTCTCAACCCTGCAAGTTTTGTCACTGTCCCTGCCCCATTCCTGTAAGCTCTGCCTTAACCGCACAAGCCTCGGACACTTATTTTAAAGTGTTTGAGACTTGTGCAGATGAGGACAGAGCATGCAGGAATGGGGCAGGGACAGGATAAGAACTTGTGGGAACAGGGAAAAATTTGTCCCCATGTCATTCTCTAACCTAGACCCTTCCATTCCTGTGTGAAAGAAGTCTTAAGTCTATACCTCTAGGGATTCCAGAGTTGTGTGATCACAAGTGAAGTAACTGAATTTCCAAGTTAAGCTAATTATCTCTTAGTTATTGGAACTGTGCTATGATAGATAGTTATTGCATATTGCAGTGTATGCAAGCTAGGACAAGCTACTGGACTTAGGATTGTATTGGAAATACCAATCCTGCAAGGAAATGGGGCCGATTATTCTCCTTGTATGTACATAAAAGTATTTTCACTAGCTACCTGCCTATGTGCCATAATTGTGAGATCCTACAGCTAGCCATGAGCCATACTACCACATAGACAAACCTTTTTGTAAGATAAACTGGAATCTTGGGTTGGCCCATAGGAGGGGCCTTAGGCGCCTGGGCCAATCAGGCCATAGACCCATCCCCGGTGCATCCTACAATGCACCGGGAAAAGGGGCAGGCCCGCCTCATTTCGACAGAGAAGGGCCTGCCGGCCAGAAGACCCAGCTGGCCAACTTTTAAGGTTAGTGGAGGTTTGGTTTTTTTTAGCAGGTGAGTATGATCCGCGCGGGGGGGGGGGGGGGTGTCTTCCAGCAGGAGGGGTTGGGCTCCCTCCTGCTGGCAAATCTTCAGGGGAGGTGTCTTCCGGCAGGAGGGATTGGGATTCCTCCTGCCGGCACTTGTCAGGGGGTGACTTCCGCCAGGAGGGGCTGGGTACCCTCCTGCCAACGATCATCAGGGGTGTCTTCCAGCAGGAGGGGTTGGGCTCTCTCCTGCTGTGATCTTTGGAGGGGGTAGGAGGTCTTCCGGCAGAAGGGATTGGGCATCCCTCCTGCCTTGTTTTTTTTTTTTGGGGGGGAGGGGTCTGGCAGCCGCTATACTTATCGCAGCAGGGAGATGACATTAGGATCTGATTTAAAACCATGTCAACATGTGAATATTAAGGATGGTTTTTCCGGGGTTTTCCACATTTCACTGTATTTATTTCTTCCTAGTGAGCCTTGCATGCTGCTTTTAGTTATTACGGCACCTTGCCCAGTTTTTCTTCACATTACCTTTTTAATTGCCATTCCAATCTTCAAGTCTAATATCACATATTTAGTTGTGCACAGTCCACATCTTAACAGTGCATTACTTTTCCCCTTTCATTCCCATTCTTCAGCCACTATTGGTCTTTCTAATATGCTCCTCTATGTCATTATCCGTTCTGTCTCTCATACATTTACTTTCAGCTTCACCACACGCTGAACCCTCCCAATTCTGTCAATACTGTATCTATTTAATTTTGAGTTTTCCTGTTATATCTTTTCCCTTTGTTGCTGATAGATTCATATATTTCTTTTAGTTGATTCCAGTTTTTATGCAGTTGTTATCCATCAGATTTTCTTGTATTGACACATTCTAGGTATTTATTTTTGTTTCAGATACACACTTATATATCTCCTCATTATATATTTCTTTTTTTTAATTTCAAATATGTTTATTGAAACTTTGAGTCAAATAAAACAGAACAGATAGAACAGAAACGGAGTCTGCCAAAGTATGAGTACATAATGATACAGAAACAATATTGAACACATGTAGGAAGTGTGGAGGTATATAAACACACAAGGCAACCTCGTAGTTGTCAAAAGTGGAACCTGGAGAGGGAGGAAATAGTACCATGCTCAATTATTGATAAATGAGGTCAGAATGTGTAATTGGAGTAAGCACCAGAAAATTGTAAATCATCAGAATTCAACGATAATGTAATTCAGTACACAATAACATTGCAGAGTTATGATGGAGATGTCAGTGGCTGTTGAGAGATGTTTACTGTGGGGGGGGCCCAGATTTTAGTGATCATGGTTTATCTGTTAGAGAATTCCGCTGCTTTGGATTCATATAAGTGTATCATGAGGACTGTATTCCACCAGAATGTGGTGTTCAGTAGATCTGTGGACTTCCAATTATGAAGAATCATTTAAATAATAATTGCTAATAAGATGTTAAGTAAGGATTTCTGCTAATTGGATAGAGAGTCTCCAATTGTGAGTGCTCTAAAAATAAGTATATCAGCATTGAGTGCAGATTAGTATCGGGAGAATCTGTTTGATGATATGCCAAACTTGAGACCAAAATGTAGCAATGTTGGGGCATGAAAAAAATCATGTGATGTAAGTCTCCCAGGTCCGAGTGGCAAGGCCAGCAGAGATTAAATTCTTAGAGACCAGCTCGAACTTGAACATTACAGATACTCTCCCAATTTGTGAGTACCAGATCCAGTATTGCTTTTTCCCTCGTGGGTTCCATCACCATTTGTCTGAGCACAGCCTCTTGAAAGGCATCCACAAGCTTCCTCCATCCGATTCAGCAGATGGAACTTTCCAGTCCACATCTGGCAGACTGAAATCACCCAACAGCAGCACCTCCTCTTTCTTTCCAAACTTTTAGATATCTGCAATCAGATCTTTATCAATTTGCTGCGATTGAGTCGGAGATCTGTAGACTACACTCACGTAGATAGAAGTTCCATCTTCTCTATTCAGAACAATCCATATTGCTTCTTCCTCTCCCCAGGTCCCCCACATTTCAGTCACTTGGATGTTGATCTTTAAATAAAGAGCTACCCTGCTACCTTTTTGACCATCTCTGTCCTTCCTAAAAAGATTATATCCCAGTAATTTTGCATCCCATTCATGGGATTCATTGAACCATGTCTCTCTGTGAGAACAAAAATATCCAGGTTGCCTCTACTATCAGGAATTGAAGATCGTGAACTTTGTTGCTTAGACTGTGAATCTGTGGTCATTGCTTTCCAGTCATCTTTCAGTGAATAGCTTTTTGCTTATTTTTACTTCCTGTTCCATTTCTAAGAAATGAGTTGCTAATATTGTTTACAATAATCCAGAACTGAAGAAATGACAAGAAACTGGATTAAGTAATTTGAGGTGACACCAGTGTGTCCACTTGAAATGGTAACGGTGTTGAGTGGATGGTCTTCTAGAAGCTTCAATAAGATCTAACACCGGCTTTGATAATTCTGTAAGGTCTATTGATGAGAAGCACTGTTGGAAAGAGAAGAGCGATGAATTCCCGAATAGTGGATTGCAGAAGAGGAAACCATGGTTGACTGGCCACAAAGGAGCTATTAGGATCATGGTGGTTTGCTCTTGGCAAAACTTGAGCAGTCTTCGTCCACAAAGGAATTGGAGGGAATGCATACAAGAATTTGTTCCGGTCTTTGAAAAGAAATGTGTTGGACTCCAGGCGATTAGGAGTATAGACCTTGGAGCAAAATAGTGGAATTTTGTGGTTAGAGGTCTATCTCCAGCATGCCCTGTTCCTGGAATATCTGACAGAGTGGAGGAGAGTCCACTAATGGGGTTGAAGGAGTCTGCTGAACCTGTCGGCTAAAATGTTTTGTTTGCATTCTAAGTAAACTGCTTTGAAGAAGATGTTGAGAGGGATTGCCCAATTCCTGATCTGCATAATCTCCTAATGAGAAGATGACCCTGTACCTGTTTGTTCACATAGTACATGGCTACCTATTTGTCCATGCAAATGAGAACTACTTGATTGAGTAGTCAATCTTGAAATGTGAAACGAACATTTCAAATTGCTCGGAGATTTATGTTTGTCTTTTCTTGGGTAGTCCAGGAGTCCTGGGTGCATAAGCCTTCTAGATGAGCTCCCCATCCGAGCATGGATGCATAGGTTGTAAGAACCTACTGATGTGGTGGAGTCTGGAAAAAAAGCTTTCTGGATAGATTAGTAGGGAAAAGCCAGAGGCTTACTTATATCTTCTGAGATAACGTTCCCTGAAATTTGGTCTTGTGACAAACCCAGCACCAGCTCTAGTTTTGCCCCTGGTAAGATCCGGTGCAGAAGAGCTGACCAGGTTGATTCTGGCGGTCAACTTGAGGCTGACCCCTCTTGCCCCTATATTCAGAATAATAGTGGTATGGGACAGAGGCAGGCAGACTGTCAACAGCAGCCGTCAGGCTATAGGGCAGCTAGAGAAGCTACAAGGAATATAGCTGCACCGAGTAAACCCAGGCAGAGAAAGGCTGCTTTGGAACCAAAGCCCATCCCCTGCTACAGGCTGAAGGGGATTGGCTCTGAGCTGCTTAAGAGCAGACTGATGTAAGCAGGAGGAGGAGGAGGGGTGAGTGACCAGGGTGAGTCACTCCCACAGCCCAAGGCAGTGCAGGAGCCGTGGAGCCAGGCAGCAGAACCAGAAATAAGATTGGCCTATGCAGGAGGTGGAAGAGTTCCTCCCCACCTCGGGCTTCCAGTTTCCTAATGGTGTGGAAAGCATGGAGGTACAAACCGCTAGTCCTGTGATACAGAACCAGGCAGAATCCATGGACATTTATACGAGAAAGAGAGACTAACTGTGAAACAGTTGGTGGGGTTTTTTCTCATGCTTTCTTTCTGTGTGAGAAAAAGCCTGAAGAATTTCTATGTGTTTTAGGCTATATTATTTTTGGTTTAAGTACAATACTTACCTGAATGCTGCCACTGGATTTAAAGTAAAGTTTGGGCTAGAGAACCTAAGGGATGAATGATTGAGTGTATTTTTGAATTGTGGAAATCCTGGTGTGGCTACCGTTCCTTGGAAGCTAATTAGCTAATCTCTCACAGCTGTTTTTGCCTACCATGAGATAGCTGAAGAAACGCTGGGGTTTTTGCAAAGCTGTGCTGTGCTGAGGCTTACTGCCTGATAAGATATATATTGCCTGTAGCAAGGTTTTGTTCTAAACTTTTCCTGTCTGCTGAAAGTATCTGTATCATGCCTCTGACAAATATTGCTGAGAAGAAATGTAAAGCATGTTTGGGATATCATTGAAAATGCAGGACTGTAACAAAGTACAAGGTTCTTGACAAAACAAACCCATATAGGGATTTTTGACTTTTGTATTTTCTCATTTTCCTTTGACTTTATTTTTGGATGAAATACTACAGTGTCTGTGTTTTGTGTTACACTGTTTGGACCGCTAAGGTTAGAATAAACACCTTGTTTTCCTTTGGAATATTTGGTCTGAGTGGTGGTGTTTTGGGAACCCATACTTACCTTTTCTCTCCTAGGCCTAGGCAGTCGCCTAGTGCCAAACAAAAAGTCCTGAAGATACCCCTGGTTAAAGGGGACACGCCAGAATTCCAGTGTTTGTCACAGATTAGCTCTGCTCTGAGGAGTGTTGTGACAGTCTGCTGAGATGAGAGTCCACTGAGGATCCTGAAGTGTAGACGTGCAAATTGGGGTCATGTAAACTGTGGATGCCATGTGACCTAGATGTAGCATCCGACGCACTATGATTGTCCAGGAAATGGATACAGCTTGGCAGAGTTGAAGTAGATTTTGGAGTCTCTCATGTGGTAGAAAAGCACGGGATTCTGTAGTGTCTAGGAGTGCTCCTATGAATTTCAGAAGTTGCGACAGACGCAGATGAGACTTCTTGTAAATGTCTGCAAAATCCAGCAGCTCTAGAAGCTGCACTGAAGACTGGATTGCCACTTGTGCTGTTTGTGGAGTGTTGACTTTTATGAACCAGTTGTCCAAAGAAAAATACGGAAACAGTATGAACGGATGTACTACTACTACTACTAGGCATTTTGTGAACACTTGAGGTGCTGAAGCGAGCCTGAAGTGGAGAACCTTGTATTGGAAGTGGTGTGTTCCCATTCTGAAGTGAAGAAACTTTCTGTGAGGAGGGTGGATGGGAACATGAGTGTAAGCTTCCTTGGGATCTAGGGAGCAGAGCCAATCATTCTTTTCTAACAGTGATAGTTTTTTGCTGAGGCCGAGATTGAAATTTTTGAGGTCGCTGCTGTTTCTGACACCCTTGCAGAAAATGATTTTGATGAGGAACAAGGATTATATCTAAGCCTGGAGTAGTAAGAAGCCCATTTTGGTGCATAATGGGCAGTGGACTGCGGCTTGGATGTTTTAGTAGAAAACATAGTCATGGAGTCTTTATGGTGCTTTATCTCCCTCCTTCCTTTTCATACAGCATCTCCTCTCTCTCCAGGCAGCATCATCCTCGGTTTCTTCCCTCCTTCCAGCCTACATTTTTCTCTTCTTACCCCTCTATACCCTGACCAGACCTGCAGCAGCAATTTAAAAAGAAAATAAAACCCCACACAACTGCAGAGTTTCTGTCTCTAGATGCACAGCTGCTGCTGCTGCTCTTGTCCCCTTCAGAACAGGAAGTTGTCAGAGGGGGCAGAACCAGAAGACCAGGTAGCTGCATGTACACAGGCTGAGGCCCGGCACCTGTTTTGTTTTACTGCTAATTCTTCTGGTTTTAAAAAGCAGCAACAGCAGAGAGGTGGGAAAGACAGTGGCAGCTTGGGAGAATTAACCTCCCAAAGCCTCTTAAACCAGGTACCTATGTCCTTGTACATAGTTTACTTTTCTATATTTAGCACACTGCCCTGACTAAAAAAGAGTTTTATATTTTTATACTAGTTTTTAGGAGGTATTAAGTTAGTCCTATAAAATGTATCAACTTATTTTGTTTGAACTTTATTTCTAGTCATCTTTTTCCTGCTAACTTCACTGGGAGTCTACTTGATGGACAGACTGTCCATCCTAGTCCATCAAGCAGATGGACAGACTGTCCATCCTAGTCCTTCAAGCAGATGGACAGACTGTCCATCTAGTCCTTCAAGCAGATGGACAGACTGTCCATCTAGTCTGTCCATCAAGGTATCTGTGAAATAGATATCCATTTCATGCAATGTCCTTAAACCCCCTCTAGACCTTTCACTTGCTCTTGTGAGGCTGCTGGTACAAACTGTTTTATTTTGATAGCCCTCAACTTCCTCCAATCTGTCTGTATTTTATAGATGCAGCCTTCAAACTAGAACCAATGTTTGATATCAAATTAAACAGAGGTATTACTAACATCTGCTAACTATGTTTTCCCAGAAATCAACTGGCTCGCTTCTCATCCTATCAGAGTTGACTGGCTACAACTCCCTTTTCTTGGTGGGGAAAATGCCATCCCCTCTCTCTCTCAAATTCCAACATTCAACATGAAAGGTTTCATCCTGAATCTTAATTATGATATATTCACTTAGGCTTTCTTCATTTCCACCATTTCTTTTAACTGACTTTCGGCAGCAGGCCTTAACTGCAAAAAAACCCCAAAACCCCTTTCTATTCCATCCCTCCCTTCCCCCCCCAGTCCAAACAGCCTCTTTTCCCTGCCCGTCCTAGCTCCAACCCCCCCCCCCCCCGGCCCATGCAGCATTTCTGTTTCTCTTTTGATCGCCATCAACAATTCTTATATGCTGCCGGTGGCTGACCAAGAAGCCTTCTTTCTAAAGCAAAACACAAATGGGTCAGACAGGCTTCTTGGATAGCCGCCGGCAGCATGTAGGAATAATAATAACATTTTATATACCGCAATACCATGAAGTTCTATGCAGTTTACAAAAGATTAGAGAAGGTACAGAATAATTGGACTTAAGAGCGGAAAGAGTGAGTGAGTACGAGGGAGAAGAACAGGTCAGTTGTCTAGGTATTTCAGGAACAGGTATGTTTTTAGACGCTTCCTAAATTCCTCGTAAGTAGTGGGCGAGAGCAATTGCTCTAGGTCCTTACCCCATAATGCCGCCCGATGTGAGAGAAGGTATTCATGGTGTTTTTTTAGTTTGCAGCCTCTAACTGGAGGGGAAATAAAGTTTGAAGTAGGAACTGCTGCCAGCAGGACCACCCTGTGGCTATAACTTTGCCAGCACCACTCATGAAAATAACAAGCAGACCACAATCAAAAGGACTGATCTCTCAAACTTTCCCTAGAAAATGTAAAGCATTGTGGTGTGATGGTACATAAAATGTAGAAAAAAGCAAAATAAACTGTGGAGGCCGATGTTGCTGATAAAGATGAGTCAATAAACATTGACAATTGAGGTAGTGAAGAGGACCCAACACGGTCCGTGTTTCGACCCAATAGTCTTCCTCAAGGATCCCGGTGTGGTCTCTTCTGGAGTATGTGGATATGAGAAACTACAGCTGAGCATAGAATGATAACTTTCCTCTGGCTACACTCGGGTGTAGTTTCTCAACCACATACTCCAGAAGAGACCACACTGGGACCCCTGAGGAAGACTATTAGGTCGAAACACAGACCTTGTTGGGTCTTCTTCACTATCACAATGTGGATATTTTTTATTGACTCTTCTATATTAAGAAAGTCTACATCAGCAACATTGGCCTCCACAGTTATTTTGCTTTGCACTTCTGTTTCATCTGTGGATCTCTCCGGGTCAACTCCTTGATTGACATAAAATGTAGAATACATGTTTTAAGTGGAACTTAACATTTTTAAATATAGAAAATCAGAACAAGTTTAAGCCAGCCATGTGCTACATAATGATATACAGTGGAACCTTGGTTTACGAGCATAATTCGTTCCAGAAGCATGCTCGTAAATCAAAGTACTCGTATATCAAAGCGAGTTTCCCCATAGGAACTAAGGGAAACTCGCTTGATACGTTTCCCCCCCCCCCCCCGCGATCCGGCATCCCTGCCGCGATCTGGCATCTCCCACGCACCCACCCACCCAAACACATTGGCTTACCCCCATCTGGCACCGGCACCAGCATTTGCCAGTGCCTGAAGATCTGCTGTCTTCCTTTTGCTGGGCCTTGAGCATCTACGCATGCTCAAGGCATTCTAGTCTCACTCTCCGAGATTCTTGGAGACCTCCGAGAATCTCGGAGAGAGTGAGATTAGAAAACCTTGAGCATGCGCAAATGCTCAAGGCCCAGCAAAAGGAAGACAGCAGATCTTCAGGCACCGACATGTGCTGGTGCCAGATGGGGGTAAGCCAATGTGTTTGGGTGGGTGGGTGCGTGGGGGATGCCAGATCGCGGCAGAGGGGGTGCTGGATCACGAGGGGGGATGCCAGATCACGGGGGGGGGGGGAGGGCACTCGTAAATTGAGTCAAGTTCAGTTTCCGAGGCGCCGATTTTGCAAATGTTTTGCTTGTCTTGCAAAACACTCGCAAACCGGTGCACTCATAAACCGAAGTTTGACTGTACTGGGTTATGGTCCATCGAGGCTAGCATATGACAGTAGCTAAATCAGGATCACCTGGAAGAAGTACAAAAAAAGATTATAATAGAAAGATGCATTCATTGTTCACAACCAGCTCCTTACCCAGTAAAAGGGTCTGTGTAACAAGCCTAGTTGACAATACATTAAAAAAAAAAAAAAAATGGGAGCAGAATTTGTTTTGAATATTTATAATTTTATTAAATTATAGAAGTCTGTGTGGTTTAACAGTTGGTAAGGTGAAGTAGTCACTCATTTGTGTTCCAGCAATCAAATATCAAAAAAATGGCAATCCTCTGCCTTATGTATATGACTGGGAGAAGGAGGAGGGGCAGGACTGAATGCCTAATTCACAGGCCACCAGAAGCATATTTTAAGTCTCCTACGCAGAAACCATCACTGATCAACTATGCACCCTGCAATAATATGCAAGCCAAATTCTATTCAACTTGCATCAAAACCTTCACATAAGGCATGCACTCTCAGACCACAGATTTAACCAAAACGGATCTCTGCTTGTGAAACCAAGCTCCCAAAAGAGCATCAACAAGTGATGACAAATGTAATCACTGCCTGTACAGACTGATTTAGCACATCAGTGCACATACCCATTTGCATGGTGTCACTAGTGACAAGTACAACACAGATGCCAAAGGACTTGCATACCAGCTAAATGTTTTACATCTTGATTCCAAAGCATCAAGCTGCACAGAAGGGAAAGCAGTACTGCCTTCAGAATCTCTGTACAGAACCATATAGAGAAAGACCACTTTAAAAACTAAGGTGTGCTTGCAAGGTGGCAGACCTCACACACAGCTTATTCTATTTTGCAGGTTCTTACCCAAAGTAAGATTGCATCACCACCTGCCTATAAAACAAATGTATTATTAGCATGGTTTGCTATCTGGCTGGCCTCTTACTTGGGCTAACTGGGACTGCAAGATATGGCTGTGCTAAGCATACTTAACGCTGTCTTGACTGTAAAATCGGTTAATTCATACAAAAGATATGGATGCAGACAGATGAAAATTTCTAGAAACTTGCATGTTAAGCTTCTCTTTTTTTGACAGGATAGCTTATTTCTCATCAGGGTCATGGGTGATAATATTAATGTTAAAATAAGTGTACAACTGTCCAGTAATAAAAAGCCTCAGTTTAGCTGAAGCAATAAATTGGAAATAAATATAAAAACACAGTCCAACCCAACCCAACCCCTTGTCCTCCACCATTACCACAATCTTAAGACAATAAAGGCACTCATTTCACACAGGAGAATATAAAAATGCTCCCTATTAATTCACAAGATCTGACCTCATCATGGGTCAACCAAGAGAAGGTGGCTGCTGGAGGATATGTCCTACAGTTATCCTCAACCCAATAACATAGAAAAAGGGTGGGGAGCCCATTAAACAAAACCAAAAACCCAGTTTGAAAACAGTCTCAAACCCAAAGAGGTAAATTCAGACACCTCTGGAAAAAAAAAAGTTTAAATGTTCCAAGGGTTAATTTCAAAATGGTCTCTGGGGGAGCCCACACATTTTCCATATAAAATCCTGAAAAAAGGTGCAAGTGGTGCATGGTAGAAAAGTTGTGCTCAGTTATTTCATTCTCGATGCGTTCCCTCACTGCTCCTGCTGTAAACAGCTGCAGGCTGACAAAACATGACCCCCTAGATCACTGGGGTAGGGGGAGGCAGTTCTCAGGAGCCCCTGGAGAGTCTCTCCAGGCGTGATCAAGCACCTGGAAATAAGCAGACAGCAAGCTGTTAATTCAGGACTGCGTACAGAATCCACTCCATCTAGTCCTGCTGAAGCGCTAGAACTGCAGGACCTGTTTTGCCTTCACACAGCATCCATTACACCTTAAGAGTACGTGAAAAATTTATTCAGCCAGGGAATGGGGGGGTGTGGGGGGTGGAAATAAGGTAAAATTATGAAAGACTGTATGTCTGTGTGGTTCTTAAACCTGCCAGTTGGGATTTCAAGATATCCCAAATAAATATGCATACCACCAAAAACGAGGAGTTTAAATAATAAATGCTTGACTACTACTGCAAAAAACACAAGCTCAACAGTTAATGCAAAAATATATATTTATAATATTGTGATTCATTCAGACTCATAACTTAAATGCTACAGACTGGCAAGGGTTACAACAGGATTACAGAAAAGGAGTGGGGATGGGAACGACAGACCAATTGTGAGAACCACCACTTTATTGAAAGTAAAGCACATATGGTATATACAAAAAGCCGTAACAGGTGTTATCCAGGTTCAGCAGGCAGATATTCTCTACATGTGGGTGACTTCACCAACGGAGCCCCCTAGCAGACGTTTTCGCAAGCAGACTTACTCAAAGACCTTCAGGCTTGTGATTGGCCTGCGCATGTGCGCATGCCCCTCCCGCCCTGCCTAGAGCATGTGTCTCCTCAGCGTGTCCTCAGTTCAGATAGCAAGCAAAGAAGCCAACCACGGGGAGGTAGGTGGGTTGCGAGAATATCTGCCTGCTGTCCCTGGATAACACCTGTTATGGTAAGTAACTGTGCTTTATCCCAGGACAAGCAGGCAGCATATTCTCTACATGTGGGTGACCTCCAAGCTAACCATAACGGGATGGAGGGAAAGTTGGCAATTTAGGAGAACAAATGCTGCAAAACAGACTGGCCGAAGCGGCCGTCACGCCTGGAGAAAGCCTGCAGACAGTAGTGCGAAGTGAACGTATGAACCGAGGACCAAGAGGCAGATTTACAGATTTCCTCGATGGAAGTCGGAGAGGATGGGGCATGGGAAAAATCCCCAACAGGTTTCGAAGCAGGCCCCTTAGAAGCCGGCAAGCTCCTCAATGGGGAACAAACACTAGAGTCCAATTCGAGGACAAGCGTGTGTGTAGACGGTCTCGAGGTCGGAGACCTGCCCCGACCGGGCGGGGAAGACCGGGGTTTTTTAGAAGAGGCAAGCCTCGCCCTAGCAATGGGGGAAACACGGGCCCCCAGCCTGGACCCCCGAAAAGTACTCGGCGCCTCAGGGGAGGAAGAATCGCTCGAGGGAACCCGACGAGTCTTGCGGGTGATGCCTCAAGAAACGAGGGGACGCTCAGGCAGGTCAGACTGCGACTGGGTTGAGACCGAGGCCACAGGCGTCGAGGTCGGGACTAGTTAGCTCACCACAGAGAAAAGCTGTGTGGTAATGATAGCCTTAAGCATGTCCTCGAACATAGGCACCGAGACCAAAGGAAGGTGGGTCGGAGGTGCAGCAGTGCGCTCCTTCGGGGGCGACCTCAAGGAAGAGTATTCCCTATGTGAGGAGGCACGCTTAGAGTGATGTCTCGAAGGTGCCGATGAGGCGGCATTGACATGAGACTCAGAGGAAGGCTTCTTTGCTGGCACACCTGAGGAGGAAAGAAGAGACTTACCCGAAGCCGGAGTAGTAGACGCTGAGGCCGGAGCCTTCGAGGCCGACAGGGACTTCGAGACCGAAGCACCCAACATGGGAGCTGAGGCCGAGGCGCCCAACGAGGGTGCCGAGGCCGAGCTCGAGGCCTGCCCCGCAGGATCCATGGGGCCAAAGAGTTGGAGAATTTTGGCCACCCTTCGACGAAGAGCTCGTGGTTGTAGAGTCACATAACAGGGTCACGACTCAGTGCGGTGCTCTGCACCCAGGCATTCAACACACCAACGTTGGGGGTCGGTGATGGAGATAACCCGGTTACACTGAGTACAGTTTTTAAAACCGGAATGAGGCCGGGACATAAGAAAAAGTACAGCCAGAGGAGGACCAGAAAATACACAAACTGAAAAAATGAAAATAATAAAGACGCGAGCACAGCGACTTAAACAAAAATAATAAAGAAAGCCACGGTGCAAGAGGGACAACGAAATTGCACGCAGCAAGGGAGCAGTGCTTCTGGCTCCGCGGAAAACATTGAACTGAGGACACGCTGAGGAGATGCATGCGCGGGCCAATCGCAAGCCTGAAGGTCTTCAAGCAAGTCTGCTTCGAAAACGTCCGCTAGGGGGCTCCATTGGCGACATCACCCACAGGTAGAGAATATGCTGCCTGCTTGTCCTGGGATAAAATATATATAGTAAGACCTAGCATAAAGTCCTTAGATCCTTTATATCCTGGACCCCAGAGTTACAACGGGACCATCATTGCCACATTACACTCCCCAACTGTTTACATTGTGTGCAAATCAGTAAGAACAAATGCTCAAAGAAATAAATCAAATTAACTTATCTGCACAATGTTACGGCGGTTCCAGCACACTCAAAAGTTCTCCTTGTCTGTGCATAGTCACCTCATTTAAGTATACATTTTGGAGTGGTTGCAGTTTTAAGAGATTCCTTATTGTTTACAGTATTTCTATTGGTCTTTATAATCTTTTAGCGATACATAGTAACATAGTAGATGACGGCAGATAAAGACCTGAATGGTCCATCCAGTCTGCCCAACCTGATTCAATTTCTTCTGAGCTATTTCTGGGCAAGAATCCAAAGCTCTACCTGTTACTGTACATGGGTTCCAACTGCCAAAATCTCTGTCAAAATCTACTCCAGCCCTCCCAGCCATTGAAGCCCTCTCCAGCCCATCCTCCCCCAAACGGCCATATACAGACACAGACCGTGCAAGTCTGCCCCAGTACGGGCCTTAGTTCAATATTTAATATTATTTTCTGATTCTAGATTCTCTGTGTTCATTCCACGCTTCTTTGAACTCAGTCACCGTTTTCTTCTCCACCACCTCTCTCGGGAGCACATTCCAGGCATCCACCACTCTCTAGAATTTCCTAACATTACTCTTGAATCTGCCACCCCTCAACCTCAAATTATGTCCTCTGGTTTTACCCTATTCCTTTCTCTGGAAAAGATTTTGTTCTACGTTAATAATCTTCAAGTATTTGAACGTCTGAATCATATCCCCCCTGTCCCTCCTTTCCTCTAGGGTATATTCAGGGCTTCCATGGGGTTTTTTTCATCCTGTTCTATTGTTACATTATTTGTTTTATGACAATACAGGATTCATTATTTACTGTATGTTTTGAGTGATTTCCAATTAAGGGGCAAGTATGGACATTATTGGAGCGCATGGAGCTGGTCTCCATACATTCCAGTACATTTTACCTGATTTTAAGCTATTTTCAAGCAGTTATAAAGTATTTTTTGATGCAGTTTTAAGTCACATGAATTTGAGAACATCTCAGGACTCACGACAGCACCTCTAGGATTTATATTAGCAAAAATATTACAATACAATAAAATAAATTTATAGACTGCTTTTTACCAACTTGATTTAAAAGCAGCTAATGAAAAGACAGGTGAATAATCGACAGGAATTCCATAAAATCTATAAGTTTTACATGCTCGACTTGGCGGCCAAGCAGGATGCGGGCTCAACAGTCCCACTCTAATTCTCTGGGACTATTCTGTTATGTCCCACTGGTCCAAGAATAAAGTGGGATTGTACAAGAATGAAAGATTAGGTTCCCTAATCTTTCCTGTAAATCCACACTTTATTCTGGAAACCCACCCTGTATTTTCCTGATTCACCGATTTCAAGTACTGGTACACTGGATTTCTGTTTTCTAATCAGCCTTTATAGTGCCATCTGTTTGGGTTTCACACTCAGTTTGGGGGGGTCCCTAGTTAGGGCACCCCCTTCTGTCTGTGCATGCTGTTTCTACTTATAGAACTGTTATAGTTCAGGTTGCTAATGTTTGATATCCTGATTCAATTATGTTTACTTGTTGCTGTTTTGCATTTATAATTGTGAGCAGAGCACACTTACTTGTTGGGGAGTGTCCTCGTTACTCTCTCTCTTGTTCTTATCCTCTACAGATGTTCCTGGCTGCTTTGCTACTGACGTTTACAGAACCAGTGACAGTGATGAGGCATGAGGGGGAGGAGTTTAAGTTTCTGAAATTTTAGGCTTCCTACAACCCGGAATAAAGTGTGGATTTGCGAGAAAGAAGATTAGCAAAGGAAAGAATCTAATCTTTCGATGGATTATTATTGTGAAATTTATATAGTCTTATCAAGGAGCATCTATATGGAATTCTCTTCCACTAAGACAAGAATCTAACTTTTCTACGTTTCAGAAATTAATAATAATAATAAGTTTATATACCGCAGTACCGTGAAGTTCTATGCGGTTTACAAAAGATTAAGCAAAGGTACAAATTGATTAACAAACTTTTTTTATTTAGGGAATTTGTATTGTGAGCAATTGGTGAACATTTGCAAAGAAAACACTTCTGGTAGAATGAGGGGAGGCTTCTTTACGGCCGCCATGTAAGCTGTGGAAACGGCCATATGGATCCACCTGGAAATGGTGGCCTTAGAAGCAGGCCTACCCTTGTGGGCAGGATCCGAGAGAACACACAGGTGATCAGAGAAGAGAAACTCGCTGCTGACTTCCAGATACCACAACGAAAACCTGAGCATGTCCAAGCTGAACTCTGACTGCTCCACCGGCCTGACTTCCACAGCCAGTCACTTCCGCCATCTTCGGACACGCTGCGCAGCACACTTGGCGGAGGAACGCAGTCTGGCTCTGATCCCGGGTACACCTCCATGGAACCAAGCAACCTGTGCTCGACCTACTAGCAGACAAACCTGGGGTGAGCAAGCTCCCAAGGGAATGATCCCTGAGCCCCAATCAGACGTGCAGGCTATCCAGGGGGTTTACTGACAAGCAGGGAACCCCCTAGAACAGGGGTGTCAAAGTCCCTCCTCGAGGGCAGCAATCCAGTCGGGTTTTCAAGATTTCCCCAATGAATATGCATGAGATCTATTTGCAAGCACTGCTTTCATTATATGCTAATAGATCTCAAAGGAGGAGGGACTTTGACACCCCTGCCTTAGAAGCAGACTTTTCCCAAAGGTTTGTGATCTCCTGCAGTCAAGGATGTCCCCCTGCAGGAAACCTCCACAGCACAAGGGCGAAAACCGTGAACGCAAAATACTGAAATTACACAAAAATAAACACGAGCAGGAAAAATAAGCTCCTACAGCCTAAAGACTGATGTTTACAGAACTAATGATAGTGATGAGGTACGAGGGGGAGGGGTTTAAGTCTCTGAAGTTTGGAGGCTTCCTACAAAGTCCTGGTGGGTAGAAGGAAATAACCCACTGGTCCCGGAATAAAGTGCGATTGTACAAGAACTTACAGATTCAATAGAAGGAAAACCTAATAAAAATTTCTTCCTCTCTAGTCCCTGAAGCCATTGAAAGTGTGTATACATATAATGGGGCAAATCCCCATACAGTGACTTAAAGGCAAAGACACACTTTTTTGCTTTTCATTGTACTGCATATGCACTGTGATGCATCACTGAAACAGGCAAGTTTGGTTGTCACAACAAGCTTGTCTGAATATTTTGACCCAAGAGAGGAAATGTGAGTTGACTTTTACTGGTTTGTTTTGCAAACCTGCTCTGTTTTATGCTTTTCTTTTACCGTCTTACCTTTTTTTTTTAACCAGTTGTGGTTGTTAAGTGAACACAGTCTTACTTGGAGCTATTTATTTTTTTTACTAGTGCATGCCAGTTGGTGAAGTTTGCAATTTTTACATCACTGGGTAAGTCATCCCTGTTTTTACTTACTTTGGCTTGTTGATCCATTTATTATTTAACACAGAATATTTTTGTTTAAAATGTATTTGAGTGTCACCTAGTTTTCTATGCTTTTTTATGTGATTTCTCTGGTGTTTTACATTACATTACATTACAGATTTCTATTCCGCTTGTACCTTGCGGTTCTAAGCGGATTACATTGGAAGATAACTGGGCATTTCCAGGAAGTTACATTACATTGGAAGACAGCTGGACATTTCCAGGAAGATACATTGGAAGAAAGTTGGACATTTCCATGAAATTACATTACATTAGAAGGAATTTAGTTGGAATTTGGCAAGAAGCCATTGATGATACCTAGAGAATTGGTTTTAACTTTAAGTAGTGTACAATATTTGTTTTTGTTATTTCTATGATTGTAGTTTCATTGCCCTGACACAGCCTGTGTATGGAGAAATATGGCTATACTGGGTATCAGTTTTTAACCTCTAGAACTTTGTATGTACATTCAAAGACTCTGATTCTAAGGTCTACTACTTCTTCTTCCTCCTCCATATTGGATGTAGTAGACTGCTTGCCTTGTAGTTTTCTTACATATGTCAGCTTTGGAAAATGATATCTCCGATATCCTTAATTTCAATTTCTATTACTGTGACAGTTTTTCTATATAGGTCTGGAATGTGTTTGCTTACTGGAGCTCTGAAAGGGTTCTTACTCACTATCCCCACTCCCAATCACCACCACCAGCTTAGGAGAGTGTTATAGAGATCCTATTTCAGTTTTTCCTTCCAGGGTCCACTTGGTCCCAGTTATGCCACTGACAACAAAGAAAGAAGTTATCCTGAAAAGGAACCAACCACAACTGAGAGGATCAAAACCAAATCAAGCAGAATATCAGAATTACAGTCCTGGACATTTCATTTTTAATCTGATAATCAGGCTAAGTAAATATAAGACTTCCATTTAAAATCCCAGTATTGTCACCAGCTGCTTCATTCTCACCATCATGCGATGCTGTTCTGCATTTTAGCCTCCTCTTGGAGAGCAGCCATGGCAAGTCGTAGATGCTCCTTCAGCTGTTCTATCTCCCGCTCTGAGCGCGTTTTGATGTTCTTCAGTTCCACATAGATATCTTTATATTTGTTTGATGCATATTGTTTATCCTGCCACAACAGAACACAAATCACAACTTGCACATAGAAAACAACACTGAGAAAAGCAAATTTAAATCACAGTGCCACTTTATTCTAAGATGGACTGATGGGCAGTTTAAATAGGTCTATCATGTTGGTAACACATCTGCAAATCTCTCAGAAAATGGATTTCACAACCAGTCCCACGATGCAGAGAATCACTTCCTGCATACTTAACACCTCACAGTTTCAGCTACTCAAGACAAAAGCCTGCATTTCAGTCATACTACAAAGACTCAACCAGAAACCAAACACAAAAGCTTTGCTGCAGCCTTCTGCTTCCTTTATCCCTTATTCAAATCACACCACCAACTGTGCACGTTCAGAATTCTTTTTGGACATGTCAGCTGTAATACCTATCAGATGTTATGCTACCTGCATATCCTAAAATGCATCCCTATTATCAACTTCCTAAATTCATTTAACAGCTGTCATTAGAATCCCTGGCTAATCCACAGGCCCCTCAGGTTGTGCTAAAAAAAAACCAAAAAAACCTCAGATGGTGCATCTCTTTGAACCCAGCTGTTTCTTCTCTTCCAATTAGAACCAGGGCTGAGATCTAGCACCATGAACATACACTTGCAACGTCCTAAAGAAATTTCCCCAGTTCATTTCTGTCTGGATCACTGAGATCCTCAGCCCTGAAAACAAAACTAATTCCCCTCCTTGCCAAAGATCACCCACTCCTTCCCCCACCCATAGGCAGCAGCCCTCTCCTAGGCCTACCATGTTGTCGACAGCTGGGGAGGGGGGCTAGGAGTGATCCCCACTTGCTCCTGCCCATGCTGGTTCTGGTCTCAAAATGGTTGCCACAGGAATTTGGGGCATGCTTCAATGCCAAAGCTGAAGTTCAGTCAACCTCTAGCCAACTGTTCACTTAATCTACCTTTTCTTATCCTTCTATAAGTTATCAATTCCTATGATCTCTATTTCTTGCTCTGGCTCCAAAGGAAACATCTTCAGTCCCCAAGCAAAAAGAATTCAGTCCCAGCTCACATACATTTTGCATAGCCTGTAATTCCTCCCTTAGGCAGCCAACCTCTTGCTTCAGGTATTGCAGTTCATTCTCCTTCACTCTCAGCAGGACCTGGGAAATCCCATAGGGAGAAAGCAAGGCACAAAAGAACAGGGGAGAAAAGAAAAAGAGAGAAAAGAAAACTAAATCAAAAACACACCAATACTGTCAGAGCAATATCCTGGCTACTTCAGAGCTGCTCCCGCAAGCTGTACAAAGTCTGCCCTTTGGCCAAACAGCAGCAGCAGCAGCGTTTAAGTACTTCTTTGTGGAGACAGAGCTTTGGAATCTCAGACTGCCAACCTAACAGGCTACAATCACAGCCCCAAAGAGGAAGACAAGCTCCCAACAGAACCTTCAGGCTGCATGCATAGTTTAAACGTCTACCCATCTTCTTATCAACTGGGAGTAAAACACTGATGGCTGCCTAGTACCTATACAGAGCCAGGTGGGAGGATATGCCAACTTCAAGACATTTCATAACTGCACAAAGCTGAGGGCCAGATCTGTAATAAAGTAAATCATGCTCTCTTTTCACCCCCCTTCCCCACACCATTTAATCCCCACAGCCTAGAGTAGGGGTTCTCAATCCAGTCCTCAGGACATACCCATCCAGTCAGGTTTTCAGGATAACCACAAGTGTGTGATAACATTTGCATACACGATCACCATTGAATACAGATGTATCTCATGCATGTTCTTTGTGGGTATCCTGACTGGATGGGTGTTATCTCGTTGACTGGGTTGAGATCCCCTGCCCTAGAGCTTAAGCTACTATGTGTCAGCAGTTTGCATAGTTAGCTAGTATAACAAACACTGTAGATTTGTAACTTTTGTTCATTCATGTCTTTCCCCAAATATTTTCAGCCTTTGGAACACAAGACTAATGTCATATGTAATGTCTGGTGGTATTGTAGCAGAGATCCCATATTATAGAAGATGGTCTGCAATATCTCTTATATACCGCTTGCAAGCCTGAAAGCAATCAAAACATTCAGGTACTGTAGGTATTTACAGTATGTGCCATGCATTGTCGTACCCTTAAGCAATAGTACATATTTGGTGTCACAATTGCATTGTTCCCTTTATCAATAAAACTCTGAGAAATGTTTCAAACTATACACACAAATTGTGACAATGCTTTAGCAGCCAAGTTATATCAATTCTAGGGGGATTTGGCTCTGCTCATGACCTAAGAACTGCTCACTGAATGGCTACCAAATGTTCTCTTGCCTCAAGTTCATAGGAGCTTCTGTCACTATTCTGGGACACATCACCGCCGGCATGATGCTTTGCCATGAATGATCGAAGCTTCTCAATTTCTTCTGACAAGCGACTATTCAGCTCCTGTGAGCAGGAGAAAAGGAATTAAGTTCAACTAATATTGGGTGCAGAACTTATATAGAAAATTAAGTAAAAGGGTCTTAGGATTTATCCCTTGAGTTTAATGAAGCATCACTCAAATATTGCTAATGAAATAGCCCTGGATTTTAGGGATAAGCGACAATAATAATTCACAAACATTCAGAGCTGAAAATTCCTGGCAACCAGAATGCCTGAAAACCTAAAATGGAAAAATTACTTATGGATAATCTCCTTTCCTCAAAACAAGATGCATCTCCTACCAACAGAGAGGCAGGAAACACACAGGAACAAATTTGTCTCCATTCCTGTGGGATCTCAATATCCCCTGTCCCGTCCCCGAGAGTTCTGTCCCATTCCTGTAAACTCTGCCTTAACTGCACAAGCCTTGAACACTTATGATTTTAAAGTGTATGAGGCTTGTGCAGATGAGATCAGAGCTTGCAGGAATGGGGCAAGGATAGTGACAGAGCTCACAGAAATGGGATAGGTTATAGAGAGATCCCACGGGGACAGGGAAAATTTGTTTCTGTGTCATCCTCTATGGTGCCTAAACAACCATCAGTACTCCAATATTCTTGTCTGCAAGCTACCATCCAGGCAGATTCTAATCCCTCAAGTATCTTCCAAGGTGTCATCTTGTACCAATGATGAGGGCAGACGGAGAAGGACTAAACAGTTCTAAAAGCCACTAGAAACTGTAGGGTCATCACAGGCATGCTGAGTGTATTTTGGGAGGCCCTGTACTGGAATGGAAGTTTGAGTGGAATTGTCCAGATCAGAATGATGTGCACTAAAGAAAGTGTCCTCCAATGTATCTGATAATATAGGAATCTTTATTCATCCAATGACATAAAAATACAACCATCCAAGATGGACTAGCTCCCAGTTTCTACCTGACAGACGCAGCGAGACCCGAAAATCTGCAACAAGCACAATGCCAGATGTTGAAACCCTGAGAAAGCATCTAAACCAGCTCCACATGGGGAGAACATCTTTAAACCTACCAGAGTCTTTTCCATTCTATGGACTTTCCCACCAAAATTCAAATTTCTAACCAACTGACTTTCCCACCAAAATTCAAATTGGTAGACTGCCCTGTTCCCAATCAGGTCAGTGAACTACTATTTCCAAAGTCACACTGCAGACTTCAGAACATACCCTGAAGAAAGCCACAGCATGATGGCTGAAATATCGGTTTCTACCCAACAAAAGACACAGCGAGACCCGGAAACCTGCAACAAGCAGCTCCCTATCCCTTTCCCTCTGTCCCACAGTTGCTGAAAGCAGCCTACAATGACGACTTCCTGCAAATAAAGGGCCATAAAAGCCTTAGATGCAATTTTGCCTTTCCATGACCAAAAGAAAGAGATGGGTCCTCTGAACAGAATTTGTGACCAGATTCATTGACAAATGAAAAGCGCAGCAGGCTTTGTAATGCTGTGCTATCTTGTTTAAATTTTTTTTTTTAACATATGTTTATTGAAAGCAGAAAGGGCTGAAAAGAGCACACAATACAAAGCAATAAAACAGAGAAACACCCGGACCCCTGGAGAGGGCCCCTGTAAGGAGACTCAACAGAGGAGAACTATTCCAGGGACACCAACGAAGGACAGAGACAGCAGGGCAACAATGCCAACATGACAAGCAAACCCAGATGTTTAATTATGTGCATGTTTACCTCCCTAGGAGTCTGCTGTATCTTGCCTGCCTCTCAGTCGCTGCTTTGTATGCGGTGGCTGATGTCACTTTGGCTCTGCCCACTCATGCAAATGATGCTCAGTCTCTCTGTTGTACCTTGCCTGCCTGCTTCTCAGCAGCGGCAGCTGTTACTTTGGCTTCACCCACTTCCGGAAACGATGCTTGGTTAGAAAAGATTTAGTTTCACCACCACTAGCAGCTCACACCACAAGCGCATGCATAAAGAGAAGTTTGTGCTCCTTTGTGCACCTCTTTCTTGGGCCTTTAATGTTCAATATGACTTAATTTCTTCCATTGTTCCTGTTACTCTTTCTTCCTCTCTTCTGCTTTCCCGATATGCCCTCCTCCATTCCTGTCATTTGGGGGGTTGCAGACCTCTCATGCTTCCACAATCACCTCTTAGACAAACTTTCCTCCCTATCTCACTTACCCCCCTATTCAAGCCAACCTAGACCAAAACGTTCAGCCAAGTACACTTAAAAGTGGGACTTCTTAACTACTGGATCCATCAAAACTAAGTTTCACTTCTTTTCTGATTTGATTAAACTTCGTCAGCTCTCCGACATTCTCTCTCTCATAGAAACTTGGTTAACTACAGCAGACTCAGTCTATCTTCATCAGGCCATACCCTCTACTTTCTCTAACTACTGTTGCAATAGACCTTCTCAACGTAATGTAATGTAATGTAATTTATTTCTTATATACCGCTACATCCGTTAGGTTCTAAGCGGTTTACAGAAAATATACATTAAGATTAGAAATAAGAAAGGTACTTGAAAAATTCCCTTACTGTCCCGAAGGCTCACAATCTAACTAAAGTACCTGGAGGGTAATAGAGAAGTGAAAAGTAGAGTTAGAGGAAAAATAAAAATAAAATAAACATTTTAACAAGACAGCATTGATTTAAATACTTTGGAAGGTAGAAGAGAGGAGAGAAAGGAATAGAAGCAGAAGGGGGAGCCGTTGAACAGTAGAATTCTGGAGAAATTTAAATGATAGAAATAGAACAAAACAAAGACAAAAGGTAAAACAATAGATAAGATTAAAGATAAAGATAAAGACAGAGTCCTGGCCTTTATTTTTCTATGTAACCTCAGTCTTTCAAACTTCTCACCCCATTCAAATTCTCTTGTTGAATAACTTTGGGTTCAGGTTCCCCTCCTCCTCCCCTCTGATTTCCTACCCCCCACCACTAACTCTTGATGCTCTACAGTCTATCATCACTGACCACTGTATTTATTCCTCCAACCTACTAATGCTAGGTGATTTTAACTTTCACCTTGATGATCTATCAGCTCTAGACTTTCATCAGTTCATCACTGATCTTCAATTTGTCTTACTCCCCACAGGTCTAACGCATTCTAGCGGTCATATACTCGACCTGATCGTCTCACATAACTCCATTTCCCATCTGCTAGCTCATAGCTCCACCCTTCCTCTCCCTTGGACAGATCAATTATGTTCGCTTTTTGTAACAATCACTCCTTCCAACCCTCCTTTTCAGCAACACCACTCACGAGATTTCAGTAAACTGGCCCGTTACTTGTTATTATCCCAGTCACGGCTCAATATTGAATCTTCCTTGCAATCACTGTTTGAACTCAAAGCCACACACTTTAATTCTTCCCTTAAATATGCCCTCAAAACTTTAGCACCCATTAGGACACATATCCTTTCCTCCTCATCCAAATTTAAAGAACCATGGTATACATCTTCAACTCAAACACACTGAATGTAAATGACATCCATCACCTGAACCAAATTTTAAAAACCATATTTCTTAACATGGCAACATTTTATAAATCCTCAGCGCAAATTAGTATTACTCTAAACAAATTACAAATGCTCCTACTTCCACAGTTCTATACAAAATCCTTAAAAAAAGTTTAGCACGTGTCCTACCAATATATACAATGATCCATATCCATCTCTTCCATCAGCTCAGAATCTTGCGGATCACAAATAATAAAATCAATGACATGCACAAAATAACTTCCTAATCCTACTAATTCAGCAATTCCAGATGCACAATCTTCCAATAGGGTCCCTTTCAGTAGCCTTCACACATTTCATATCCCTACATCCCAAGAAATTTCTTCCACTATTACCTCAATGAAAACAAGCACATCACCACATAACCCAAATCCTACTTCAATTTTTAAAAGATCAATCATGCTACTTAACCTATTTCTCCTATCCCTTATTACAACAAGCTGACTAAAGGTCTTGTGCCCACCACATGGAAATCAGCAACCATTTGCCCTAAAAGATACCTCCAAAACACTTTCCTCATGTAGCAACTATAGACCTATTACCAACCTTCCATTCATAGTTACATTATCGAGAACCATAGTACACACACAATTACAAGGTTTTCTAGACAAAACTTGTGCCACTTTTGTTTATGCTGATGAAATTCAAATTCTATGTACTATAGATCCTTCTGACCAGTCACATATCTTATCCATTAATGACAAACAACAACAAAAAATGGCATGCAAAGAATAGACTGCTTCTGAATCCAAGTAAATTGAAATCTCTACTCTTTAGTAAATATCAAAACATAACTCTGCGTTCTCCAATTCTTCTTAATGACATATCCAATCCCATGTTACTAATACACGAGTACTGAAAGTCATCCTAGATAATTGTCTCTTATTCACACATCAGATTTCTTCAGTATTTCAAGGTTCATTCTATAAGCTCTGACATCAATTTCCACCCATCTGCTCTTAATGTCCTAGTTCACTCTCTTGTGATCAGTCGGCTAGACGACTGCAATTTCTAATACAAAGGCATCAGGGTCAAAAATTGAAAAGATTACAACTTATCCAGAACACAGCCATTAAATTCATCACTAGGCATTGGAAATTTGACATCATTCCCCTACTAAAATGTGCTCACTGGCTCCCCATCTCACACCAAACAACCTACAAAATTCTATTACTTATTTATAAGATCTGTGTCTCCGAAATGCTCCTTTCTCTAAGCAGATATCTAACACCTTACTGTCTGCCAGAACTCTTAGTTCTATCAACCAAAACTGCCCAATCGTCCCCCACTTTTCACCAAATAATTTCTGATACATGTTCTGTTTTTTCCTGTTCATGGACCAGAACTTTGGAACATTCTCCCATCAAATCTCCAACTACAAACATTGTTAACCCAGTTCAAGACAGACCTCAAATCATTCCTCTTCTTGGATGCTTTTGCATGTCTTTTCTCTCCCCGAGTTTCTCAGTTGACCCCATCTGACTTTTGCCAGGGAATGACTATTCGAACATAAGAGACCTTTCCCTCTTGTACTTGCCTACTTTCTTTCCTATCAAAAGTTCTCCCCCTTCTCCCTCACACTCACGTCATGTCTAACACACTCTCTCCTTCCTCATATTTTATTATAAGCTGCCTAGATATTTTTAAATGAGTGGGACATCAAGCCTTAATAAAATATGAAACTTGAAGCAAGCTTTATTAAAAGCCCAACAGAGGCTGCGTTTTGGCATCACACCTGCCTCAAAGGTCTTAAAACGGGCTCCAAATGTAACCCCCAAAATAGACCAGTAATCTTCATTTTAGTACTGGCAAAACATAGATATTATTCTGCAGTTCACACAAGTCTTTAATAAAGTTTGCTTATACAATTTCTTAAGGCCCACTGTGCTTCTTCTGATTTTTTTTCTCTTTGGTCTGGTACTTCAAATCAGAGAAGCAATATCTGTACATTCAAAAGGAGGAGCTGTTTATAGCCTTCTTAATCTTCCTAAAAAAGAGCAGGCAGTTAATTAAAATGAAAGGGAGAAACCATCTTTGAAAGGAAAGAAGGAACCATGTGAACAGCAACTGCCACTTAAAAAGCACACAATCTGAAGTCCTCTGGGCAGAGCAAATAACCAGGAATACATTTTTAATATCAGGAGCTTCAGACATGCCTCACCGAGGCTCAAAAGGAGAACCAGCAAGAACGTGCAGTACCAGATTAAGATCCAAAGAAGCCACCAGCAGAGGCATGCAAAAATTCTGAACGCAGGAGTAAATGTAAAAAATATCTGGACAAGTTGCCAAGAAATTCTGCATATGGCCACAGTAAAAGGCTCAAAATCGAAGGAGTAGAAAGCTGAATGAGTTGAAAGTGCTTTCTTAGTACCAAACCAAAGATACCTTTATTTTGCAGATAAGCTTTCGACAGGTCCAGAGAGAAAGACCTCCCTTTCCCGACTGCAATCATTACAGATTGCAAGATTACCACAAGGGGCCACAAAGTACCATCTTTTTGAGAACTATAAAATACAGAGTACATCCTTTCTCCCACTAGGTACTGGCAACACTGAACTCTGTTGAATTCCTCTTTATCCAAGAGAATGTGGGTAATTCTAAGAAAGTATATGCATGTGGAATGCCAATTCCAGGGCACAGCTATGCCCAATTATCTCCAGCACCCAACTATTCAAGCTAAGTCAGGTAAATTCTGCACCTCTTCCCACTGCACAGAAGGTACCCTTGCCATAGGTCTAGAACCTCTAAGAGGACGTTAGCCTAATTTGACAAAATATATGAAAGTCTAATGGAAATGGACCTAGGAACCTGCAAGGAAATATAGTCCTTGTCAAAGCCTAGGGACCTTCCACGGGTTCTTAACCAGGTTCTCTACAAAGGTAACTCCCCAGAAAATCTGCCATCTTCATAAAAAAAGATCATGTTATTAGCTGATACCTCGATTATAGAAGCCAGCTCTATGAGTGCTTGAGTATCCCCAATATTAATTGAACTTGACTGCATCCAGGGATGGGTAATTTCCATTGGGTTGAGGACCCCAATTATTGGCTCCTATGACCCTGATCATCAAACAAGGCATCTGCTATCAACTAGTCTCCAAATGCACTGCCCCTAATTCCTCTCAAAATGAATCCTGATCCTGCAGAAGGGTCCAATTATCTCAAAACTCCATTTTTGCAGATCAACCACCTTATTGTCCTGGGCATCCTTGAGTGCCAAGCCCCTTTTCCCCCCCTTCCCAAATAAAACAGCTGTCCTGCAAAATTACTGCCTACAATTAGTGTCCACTTTGTGTTGCCTTCAGTCTCTCCTAAAAAGGACAGTCCTGCCATCACCTAACTTATCCTCAGGCCAGCATCAGGTACCTGCCACTCAGCTGGAATTCCTTCATTGCTGTGTAAAGTGAAAAGCTGATGTAACCCCTCTCCCCCCCAAAAAAAAAAACTGCTTGGGTATTACCCCAAAACTCTAAAGCCTCAAAAATAAGTTCATGTTTGCAGAAGAAAGAATCACCCTTCCCTCAGCCAGCACCAGCTCTCCTTCCAGATTCCTTCCTGGGAAGGATTGTTCTCTATCTTCCTACACATCTAGGAAAAAAGAACCCAGTTATGCCACATTTGGACTGCACCCCTTTGTATTTCAGCTGGCCTGCTTGGATCCTAAGGCTAGCTTATTGCCTTGCAGAGGAGAGGAAAAAGGTTGAGGAAGAGAGGAACCAGAAGTAAGGAAAAGACCCCAGAGTACACAGCAGACATCAGTATAGGAAGCCTGAAGGTCTGGTGAATCCTCTCTAGAGGATGACTGAAACCAGTTGTTTTGGTTCCAACCAAAACATACCACTTGGTTTTGGCCAGCACTGAAACTATGGCCCACCTCCCATGAGTTTTGCCGCTCCCCCATCAGAGAACCTGTGTTTCCCCCCCACACCCGGTTATCCAACTCCACCTTCTCCCCAGGCCTAACTTTTAAAAGCCCTGATGGTCTAATGATCTCTTCAGGGCAAGAGAATCCCATTGTTTCTGCCCTTGCTGGCTGTATTTTGGAAATGGCAGATATGAAGCCCCCTGGTAGCCTCATGAGACTCCTGCAGAAAGTTGCAGCCACTATTTTGGAATTGGGAACGGCATTAAGTAGGAAGTCTTGGCTGACATTTTCACAACGCAACCAGCGGGGGCAGAAGCAACACAGGATACTCCTTCTCAAAAAAAGCCCCCCAACACCAACAAGGCTTTGAAAGAGGCCCAGGAAGGGCCTACTTGGGGAAGGCACAGTTTTATTTCCACTGAAAATGCACTGCTATTTTCAGTTGAAACCCAAACCTAGATTTCAGGTTATTTCGGTGCTGAAGTTGAAACAGACATTCGGTTGGCCTCTAATCCTCTCAACTCTTGACTATGTGGTGGTGACAGATTGGCTGCCATTTCTGCTGAAAGTACTCTGATTCCCACTGTGCTGCCATTAATCAAGCCTGCACTCAGTACCTCAGAAGCAGCCATGATTCCTCAAACGATGGTTTCTGAAACTTTGTCCAGCAGCAAACTGCTAATAGTTTTAAAAGCCACATTAAAGTAAGCCAGGCCCAGACCACTCATGTTTATCATTGCAGGATAAGCATGTTATAGGCAGCCTACTTGCTTCCTACAAGGTTCCCTGCTCCAGCTGCTAATTTTTAACAGTTGTTACTCCAGCCCAAGGAGGACTTTCTAAATAGTTGGAAACTTCTAAACATGAGGAGAGGATGCCAAATGGACCACTGCCCCAGGGTCCTCCCTTTCAGCAGATGTACTTGACTAAAACTGACTTTCAGCTGCACAGATCTGCTTTATATGCTTGAGAGAGAATATACTGGAGTACTGATCATAGCTTAAAAAGGGTGACTTCATTAAGCCTTAGTTTCTTTGCAGGGTACGGAAGCACACCCCCATGCATCTGAAATAATCTGACAACAAAGAACTTGCATTTAGTATCAAATTCAGAAAACCAAAAGAACAAATTAAATCAACATAGCAAAAATAAATAAACGTTTTCTGACTAGCATCAAAGTTTTATTTATTTTATTTCCATCTCTGCACTCGTTGTGACATAGTGGTTAGAGCTACAGCCACAGCACCCTGAGGTTCTGGGTTCAAACCCCACACTGCTCCCTGTGACCCTGAGCAAGTCATTTAATTCTCTACTGCCCCAGGTACATTAGACAGACTGTGAACCCACTGTGATAGATAGAAAAAATGCTTGAAATACCTGTATGTAACCGCTTTGAGTGTGGTTGTACCCCCAGGGTCCAGACATGTGGAAAGTGGGTGAAATATCTCACCTGATTTTGCCGCAGCAGTTCTCGTCCTTCCTGCTGGCATTTCAATAGCATTCGATCTCTTCCCTCAGCAGTTTGTGTCAAGGCATTAATCTCAAGACACTTCTGTGAGTAACGCTCAGAGAGCGCCTGCAGGTCACGTTTTAAGGCCTCCACATCTGACCTGCAAGATAAAAAGGGAATATTAATCTCTGTATTATTGCAGAGAATATAAAGCCATTCACCTGTGGCTGGCTAGGATAAATTTTGCCAGACTCCACCCCCATAAAACCAGTGAAACACGCAAAGTACAAAGGGCCATACTGATGCTGCCGACGTAATGCTTCCTGGCTTGAGTTTGTGCTCCCCCCGTATGAGAAATTCCGAGCTTTCTCTAGTTCCCGCTGAAGCTCATTCTGGTGTGCTTTCCTCATAGCTTCAATGGCTGCAAAAAAAATAGGAAAAGTTTGCAATAGGAACAATCAAATTAATGTACACTTGTGTCTTTAGAATGACAACAAAACAATCTATAAATTAGTCCCATAAGGCAGTGCAGGGAAGTAACCAAGAGACATTAGGTAAAAGGGAGTGGCTCCCAACCCACACCTGCAGCTGTTGCTGCCGTCTCCTCTGCTAGCAGCTCCTCTTTCTCTTGCCTCAGTCTCACCAGCTCCCGTTGGTGATGTCGCTGTAGTTCTATCATTGCCTCCTTATGAGAAGATTCCATCTCTACCAAGCTACGTTCACAAGCCGCCTAAGAAAAGACAATTAAAAAGGATAGTTGGAATGGACAGACTGCATCCAGAACCAAAAAACGTGATCAAACAGTGAACATTGCCTGAACTTCTAGAATCTTTCAGAAATTCTCAGCTAAAAAGTGCCTTTAGTGCTATCAAAAACAATCTCCTCAGCAGCATTAGATGAAAGATTAATGAGCGTGACTATAGGTGGGCTAAGCAATAGAGAGCTGCACGGGAACGGGGATGACGGGAATCCCGCGGGACCCGCGGGTTCCCCCTTTGGGTCACGGGGATCCCGTGGGGACGCCCCCTAGGGTCGCGGGGATCCCATGGGGACGCCCCCTAGGGTCACGGGGATCCCGTGGGGACACCTCCGAGGGTCGCGGGGTTCCTGCGGGGTTGGATCGCAGTGCATTCGAGCCGCGAGGGTACTCTCCTCCTCCTTACCTGCACTGTCGCAGCACACAGCTGAACGGAAGTCTTCCCGATGTCAGCGCTGACGTCGGAGGGAGGGCTTAAGCAAAGCCCTCCCTTCCTCCGATGTCAGCGCTGACATCGGGAAGACATCCGGTCGGCTGTGTGCGGCAGGGCAGGTAGGAAGAAGGCAATGGCGAACGAAAGAGGGGGGAGGGGGCGGTCAGCCCCGAAGAATGTGCACAGCCGGTCAGGTCCCCCGATCGACCGACAACAGGCCCGGCCGACAAACCTCCCTGCCCTGTAGCCGCGAATCTAAATTACCTCTTACAGCAGCTTCAATACTCCAGCTGCTTTAAGAAGGTAATTTAGATTCGCGGCTACAGGACAGGGAGATTTGTCCGACCGGGCCTGTTCTGTTGTCGGTCGGGTGCGGAAACGCCACAAAGGTAAGGGGCAGGGAGGGAGGAAAGGTGGAGTGGAGAAGAAAAGACGCTTAAGGGGGGAGAAGGCCGCTGAAAGCACTGGGGAAGACAAAGGGGTGGAGAAGGACGCTGAAAAGACATGGGGTAAACAGGAGGAGGGGGGGGAAGGATGCTGAAAGCACATGTGGAAGACAGAGGGGGGTGAAGGACCCTGAAAGCACTGGGGAAGACAAAGGGGTGGAGAATGCCACTGAAAGGACATGGGGAAAACAGGGGTGGAGAAGGCCACTGAAAGGAAATGGGGAAAACAGGGGGGGGAGAAGGCCGCTGAAAGGACATGGGGAAGACAGAGGGGGGAGAAGGATGCTGAAAGGACATGGGGAAGGCAGAAGGGGGAGAAGGATGCTGCCTGACAGGACATGGGGAAGATGGTGGGGGAGAAGGACACTGGAAGGAAATGGGGAAGAGGGAATGGGGAGAAGACCCTGGCAGGGAAGAAGACAGAGGTGCCAGACTATGGGGGGAGTGGAGGGAAAAAGATGGGTGCCAGACCAATTTGGGAGGGGGGAGAAAGGGAGAGGCACAGTAACAGAGCAAATGGAAGACACAGAGAGAAGAGAGGCAGTGGATGGAAGGAACTGAATGAGAATATGAAGAAAGCAGAAACCAGGCAACAAAGGTAGGAAAAAAAAATTTTTTTTTTTGCTTAAGGATAAAGTAGTATATTAGTTGTGTTGATAAAAATTTATAAACATTAGAGGCTCTGGTAGAAACCCGTTTACAAAGTATGTATTCTTCCCAATTAATATTTCCAAATTAATAAAGTCTTTTTGCTTATTTTTAAATGGGTTTCTACCAGAGCCTTTAATTCAGTAGCACAATTAAATGAAACAACTATTTCTGTAGTTTATAGGGACGGGCGGGGACGTAGGGGATTCCTCGCGGGGACGGAGGGATTCCTCGCGGGGACGGGTGGGGACGGAGGGATTCCTCACGGGGACGGGTGGGAGTCCTCACGGGGACGGGTGGGACTTTGGCGGGGACGGGTGGGATTTCTGTCCCCGCGCAACTCTCTACTAAGCAGCTAGTTTAGCAATTTGTCACCTTGCTTGCCTTTCTTCAGAAATGTCCCAGCCAGGCAGGTATTCGGGATATCCATAAATAACATGAGCTATTTGTATACATTGAAGATGGCATAAATGAATCTCTCATGCATACTCTGAGAAATAGAAAAACTAGACTGACTGGAAGATCCAATGGGCTGATTTGGGAACCAACAATTCTGAGTTTCACTTATGTGTACTTGTTCTTCAAAGACAAGAATCCTAATAGAATATTACCTGCCCAAGCACTGCCTAATAAAAGATGAAAATTAAATGAGAAAGTCAGAAACCTGAACTACTGAACCTAAGCATTCTAACTTGCAAATAAGAGGAATTGAACTAGGACTCCACAGGAAAGAGAATGTCACACTGCTCACACCACATTAGTAAGGACCCTTCAGCAATGCAATCTGTACGGCAGCATTCATGGCATGGAGGGAAGGAGGGGAGAAAAATTTCTCTAAGGTTTGAAAGCCACTCCCCCCTTGGAACACTATGATGAAATCCAGTATGCAGAACTGAAGCTGTGGAGCCCCAGGTACATTAGATTGTGAGCCCACCGGGACAGATAAGTGAAAATGCTTGAGTACTCTGATTGTTAAAAAATGCTTAGATAACCTTGATATGCGGTATGTAAAATCCTAATAATAAACTTGAACAAAATATGGACTTAGGCCCCGATTCACTAAAGTCAGCGATCGTCGCTAAACCTGTTTTCACAGGTTTAGCAACGATCACTGCTAACCGACCCAATTCAAAAAACGGCCCATCGCATGTTTTTCCCCTCGATCGCCCATTTTCTGATCCAGCCATGCAAATTTATAAAAATCCATGCAAAATAGACAATTTATTGATTCACTTACATTTGCTTGGCTATTTACGATCCTAAAACCTGACTGCTGTAGACCTTGGAAGGGGTCTGAGGCGTCTGAGCCAATCAAGGCCTTAGGCCCCTCCATGTGCATCACATGATACACCAGAGAGGAGCCTAAGGCCCAGTGATGTAACAGACCAGGCGGAGGAGCAGGAGGTGTTTGTGGTTCCTCCTGCTCCCAACACAAAAGATATGGACACCGGGGAGGGGGCATTGCGGTGGAAGGAGGGAGTGGGCATCCCTTCTGCCATTTCGGCACAGAGGGGGGGGGTTAAGCGTGGGGGTGGGTCCAATGGAAGGAGGGAGTGGGCATCTTTCCTGCCGGTTTTTTCAGGGAAGCCAGTGGGCTGGTGAGTCATAGCAGGAGAGAGTGGGACCATGCTATATGTGGATTCAGTTTGTACCGTTGTTACTGCTTTTATCAACAAAATTTTGAATAAATTACAACCAAAGGTCCAAGAACATTGTGCTTCCACAGTCACACTTGTAGGTCAGCAATAAGACCTTGAACTGTATGCAATGGCAGATAGGAAGCCAGTGAAGTGACTTAAGGAGATGGGCGATATGAGCATAGCGGGGTTGGTAGAAGATGAGTCATGCAGCAGAGTTTTGCACAGACTACAAGGGGGAGAGGCGACACTGCGGGATAGGAGTTAGGAGTTCGGAGTAGACTGCAGTAATCCAAGTGTGAGGTTATGAGAGTTTGGACAAGGATACAGGTAGTGTGCTCAGAGAGGAAGGGGCGAATTTTGATGATATTGAAGAGATAGAAGTGACAGGTCTTAACAGCTTGCTAGATATGCGTAGAAAATGAGAAGTCGGAATCGAAGACTACTCCAAGGTTGCAAGCAGTATTACGTACCAAGATGGAGAAAGTATGAGGAGCAGAGGGTTTAGGAGGAAAGAGGAGCAGCTCAGTCTTGGGCATATTTAGTTTCAGATGACAGCAGGACATCCAGGCAGCAATGTCAGCCAAACAAGCAGAGACCTTTTTGGACTTTAGGTGAAGTTTCAGGTGTAGAGAGGTAGAGTTGGGAGTCATCAGCATATAGGTGATACTGGAAGCCAAGGGAGGAGATCAGGGCACCGAGGGAAGAGGTGTAGAGAGAAGAGAAAAGGTCCTAAGACAGAACCCTGGGGTACACCAACTGCTAGCGGGGGTAACAGCAGAAGAGGACCCACCAACACATACACTAAAGGTGCGTTGGGAAAGGTAGGAGGCAAACCAGGAGAGGACAGATTCACAGAATCCAAACGAGGACAGCATATCAAAGAGTAAGCTGTGATTTACAGTATCAAAGGCAGCAGACAGGTCATGAAGGATAAGGATAGAGTAGATCTGGCCATGAACAAGTCACTGCAGACCTTAGTGAGGGCAGTCTCAGTGGAGATTTGGGGGCGAAAACCAGATTGTAGAGGATCAAGAATCTGTCGAGTTGAAAGGAAGTCCAGGCAGTGACAGAGAATAGCACGCTCGAGTATCTTTGATAGGAACAGAAGAAGGGAGACAGGGCGATAGATGGACGGGCAGGAGGGGTCCAGCGAGGGTTCTTTGAGAAGCGGCTTAACCATCACATATACGAGTCTCAACCGGCAACCAATAATTGACTAAAAAAAGGTGTAACATGGTCAAACTTATTCAGACCAAAAATCAATCAGACAGCCGCATTTTGAATAATACGTAGTCTGTGAAGATTTTTTTTTTTTTGAGTACCCACAAGATGGGCTATATTACAATAGTCAAGCTGATTCAGAACCAGGGATTGAAACAAAATTCTAAGAGACGAAATATCAAAGTATGCTCTAATAGTGCGCAATTTCCCTAGGATATGAAAACCTCTTCACACCAGGGCATCAACCTGATTTTTCATAGACAGACTCTGATCCAAGACTACTCCTAGTATCTTAATAATAGGTTGGATGGGATAGATTTTATTACATAAAGTTACAGTTGACTCAGTGTTTTTCAATCTTTTTACACCCGTGAACCGGCAGAAATAAAAGAATTATTTTGTGGACCGGCAAACTACTAGGACTAAAATTTTAAAACCCTTTTTCCGCCCCATCTCCACAAGCTCGGTCACCTCAGTAACTATAGAAAAATAGACAAATATAGTGCAAAATATAGACAGCAGATATAACTTCTCAAAACTGACACATTTTGATCACTAAATTGAAAATAAAATCATTTTTCCTACCTTTGCTGTCTGGTGATTGATTTCATGAGTCTCTGGTTGTGTTTCCTTCTGTTTGTGTATCCTTTCTTTCATTTCTTTCTTTCTGCACTCAGGCCCAAGAATTGTCCCTTTCTATTCCCTCCCTCTTTCCTTCCTATGTCCTTAGTGCCCCCAGTGCCTCCTTCCCATGTCTTTAGTGCCCCAGTGCCTCCTTCCCATGTCCTTAGTGCCCCTTCCTGTCTTTAGTGTCCCCAGTGCCTCCTTCCCATGTCTTTAGTGCCCCTAGTGCCTCCTTCCTATGTCCCTCTCACTGCCTTCCACACTTTGTCCCACCCCCCACCCCCGAATCCTGCCTGCCTACCTTTCTCCCTCCCTAGCCAAAGCCAGCCTGCTGCCTCCCTGCTGCTCAAAAAAAAAAAAGCCTCCTTCCTTTTCCCCTGCTCTTACCGCCATGCTCATGCTGCAGCTACTAAAGCCGACAGGAAATCTTTCCGACTCAATTCTGAAGTCGGAGAGGACGTTCTGGGCCAGCCAGATAGAAATAGGAATCAGAATGGTAATATCGTCTACATAACTAAATAATCTGATCTTCAAATGAGAGTCTATGGCCCAATGTTGACAAGTAAACATTAAAGAGCAGAGGGGACAGTGGCAAACCCTGCAGTACGCCACAGGAATTATTCCAACTGTTGGAATTTCGTTATTGAACCAAACATGATAAGTAAGCGATGTGAGAAATCTTTCAAACCATCCTACATATAATACCAGTATTGTGTATTATATTCATATTAAATCCTACTTATTTGCACACATAATACCTGTATTGTATTCTATATTCATCTTAGATTTACATACATCCTAATAATTCTAGTTATAATAATAATAATAACTTTATTTTATATACCGCAGTACCACAAACAGTTCAGAGCGATTTACAACGTAAGAGACTGTACATTTACAGCGAAGATACAATGAGAACTGTACAATGCCAAAAAATGCAAAGTTATGCACCTGGGCAGCCAGAATCCATGCAAGTCTTATACCCTTAATGGCGAGATCCTAGCAAAAACGGTAGCAGAACGAGACTTGGGGGTAATCGTCAGTGAGGACATGAAGTCTGCCAATCAAGTGGAGCAGGCTTCGTCCAAGGCAAGACAAATCATGGGCTGCATACGAAGGGGTTTCGTCAGTCGTAAGGCGGAAGTCATTATGGCCATTGTATAGATCCATGGTGAGGCCCCACCTGGAATACTGTGTGCAATTCTGGAGGCCGCATTATCGCAAGGATGTGCTGAGACTGGAGTCGGTGCAAAGAATGGCCACCCGGATGGTCTCGGGACTCAAGGATCTACCATATGAAAAACGGCTTGACAAATTACAGCTATACTCGCTCGAGGAGCGCAGAGAGAGGGGAGACATGATCGAGACGTTCAAGTATCTTACGGGCCGCATCGAGGCGGAGGAAGATATCTTCTTTTTCAAGGGTCCCACGACAACAAGAGGGCATCCGTTGAAAATCAGGGGCGGGAAACTACGAGGTGACACCAGGAAATTATTTTTCACTGAAAGAGTGGTTGATCGCTGGAATAGTCTTCCACTACAGGTGATTGAGGCCAGCAGCGTGCCTGATTTTAAGGCAAAATGGGATCGGCACATGGGATCTATTCACAGGGCAAAGGTAGGGGAGGGACATTAAGGTGGGCAGACTGGATGGGCCGTGGGCCCTTATCTGCCATCTATTTCTATGTTTCTATGTTTCTATATTATCTGTACTTTTGATCATTATATCCTCAGCAATTCTGGGTATCTCTACTGTGTTCACCCTATCGTGTTCAAAGTGGGGACCTGCTATCTCCTTTAAGTTGCATTTTTAGTTAGTCTGTGAAGAGAATGGTGTTTGCCAGGGGAACAAAGATTGGGCTTATGAATTTTTAAAAAGGGGAACAGATGGATAGGACTGCCCCATGGGCCATAGTTTTCCTACTCCTGCACTAGGATGCAAGTAGAACGCCATGCACTCACATATACTCTATGAAGACGACCTTTAATTCTCACCCCTACCCCCCCAAAAAAAAATGCCAGGGATATAACAAAGACAAGAAGAAACTCTCAGAGAACCTTAAATTTATTCAAGTTAATAAATACAAAGATCTGAGAGGCAGTACTCTAGACCAGGGGTTCTCAACCCAGTCCTTGGAGCACATCCAGCCAGTTGGGTTTTCAGGACATCCATAACGAATGTGCATGAGTTAAATCTGCATACCAAGAAGGCAGTGCACGCAAATCTCATATATGCATATTTGTTAAGGATATCCTGAAAACTTGAACAGTTGAGTATGTCCTGAGGACTGGTCTGAGAAGCACAGCTCTAGACCAGTGGCGTAGCAAGGTAAGTAGGCACCTGAGGTAGTGGTTATTGGCATTGCCGAGCTGCGCACCACCCCATTATACCTCTTCAAAATTTTCTGCGGCAGCGAGCAGCATTTCCTAGCTTCTGCTAGCGCTAGCCTCAGCTTTCCCTCTGACATCATTTCCTAGCCCCATGTTTAAAAAAACGTGTTAAATGTGTGTGTTAAAGGTGCATCTCAGGCGCGTTTGTTAAAAGTGAATACTGTCGATTGCTTGGTTAAAGTTCAAAGAAAATATATTTGCATGATTTGCTGGTAGATCTCTGCCCCCCCCCCACCCCAAATGACACTTATGACATGAGCCAATGATGCACTACAATAAGACATGCTTATGATTTGCTAATCTACGACATAGCTTTTTCTGGCGCATACACACATTTATTGTCTCTTTCCATGAACTATTCTGTGCATGTGTCCTGATCAGATTGTATTTCCATGGACCTCATCGCTTGTCATTTAGAAATCGAATAATTAACCGACACTACAACGGCTCACAGGAGTTTTAACGGTGACTTTAAAGAATCGGGGCCTAAGTGTGTCTTTTGAAATGTGTTTAACTCATTGGATTGTACTCTGCCTAGAATTTAGGATTAAGTAGATTATAAATGCTGAAATTAAATTAAGGTCGATAACCTGGAGAACAGGGGTTGGGGGTGGGATGACACTTGTAGGAAGACAACTGAGGAATTAGACGGCAGTCCAGAGGTAAGAGCAGCAAAAGTAAGCAAATGAAGCTTCCTACAAGAGAGCTCATGAGACGGGATTGACTATTTGAGGGTTCAAGAATAGAGTGGGGTTGTACAAGAAAACATCTGAGACTTCAGGTTGTGCTCAGAGTAACTAGCTGAGAGGATGTTGCTAAAAGGGTAAAGGTTGTGCACTCAGATTTTATGGTATGAAGTAGACATGGTCCTGACAGAACTGGATTGAGCAAACAGTGCTTTGGGTCAGCCCTACCCATCAGTTAAAAATGACATCCGTGGCCGGTTTGCCAAATTCATAGTAAAAGTGATTTACCAGCAAGTGCATCAAAAGGGCGTACTGCACTTTCAAGACTCCAAGGTGTGCCCATCAGGATTTATCCTTGCTTACTAGTAAACTACAACATAAGAACATAAGAATTGCTGCTGCTGGGTCAGACCAGTGGTGCATTGTACCCAGCAGTCCACTCGTGCGGTGGCCCTTAGGTCAAATACCAGTGCCCTATTTGAGTCTAGCCTTACCTGAATACGTTCTGGTTCAGCAGGAACTTATCTAACCTTTTCTTGAATCCCTGGAGGGTTTTTTCCCCTATAACAGCCTCTGGAAGAGCGTTCCCAATTTCTACTACTCTCTGGATTTTGACTTGTCTTTGGCATTTATTTAAGCTAATAAAATGCACGAATGAAGATAAAGCCTGGAAGATTCTGCAGCATGCTGCTAAATTTCTCTTCCATCTCTGGCTGCTGCTACTTCTATAGTTGCATCTGCAATCTGAGCAAAGCTCTAACAGTGGCAGCGGGTCCCTGTAAGGTCAATAAACCATAGCATGGAACATTGGAGGGGGTTGCTTGAGAGCTCTAGACTCGTATGACTACAGTCTATATTTTTGCTTCAGAGTTTTGTACATTTGAATATATTTTCTTATACAAAGACTTTGAGATCTCATTATGGGATAATTAGCATGCTTACATGCTTAATACCTGGTTTTAACTATGCAAATGCTGATGGAGGAATGGGAGATTAGGAGACGGTAGGTTAGAACCTTGTGTACCTTGCAATGTGAACGTACATACAACTCTTGTGCACAAACCTATTTTTCCGATGTAATGTAATGTAATGTAATGTAATTTATTTCTTATATACCGCTACATCCGTTAGGTTCTAAGCGGTTTACAGAAAATATACATTAAGATTAGAAATAAGAAAGGTACTTGAAAAATTCCCTTACTGTCCCGAAGGCTCACAATCTAACTAAAGTACCTGGAGGGTAATAGAGAAGTGAAAAGTAGATGAGGGGGAGGAGTCCATCTGGACACTTCCTGCGATTTGATGCCTTTGTGTCCTGGATAGCATGATAGTTCTCCCCCTCCCCAGACAGGTTTACACTGACTATGTACCATTTCAGCTTCTTCCCCCCCACCCCGTTACCTATGTATGTGGGTTGATCTCATTCCTTGGTGATGTTGTTCTCTGGTGCTGACTATCTTCAGTGAAATTTAAAATTGCATCACTCAGAATAGTCAGCACCAGAGAACATTGCCACCAAGGAACGAGAGAGATAAGTCTTCTCTTTTTTTTACATTTCTTTGAATGTGAACTGAAATGGAGACTTGAAATGTTCTTGAACATATGTTTATGATTACATCAGATTCAAAACAATTCTCTCTCTCGCTTATCCATGGACATACGAGAATAGTGCGATGATTGGAAATAATGCTGTTTTACTGCATTTTTTTTTTTAAAAAAGCATATAGAGTTACTAATAGCAGCTATTTTCTGAGCACTATCACTAATTCAAAATTTTTTTTATCATTATGGCATAGTGAATAGTGAAGTTGGAACTTATGTGAAGATTTTTAGCAATATATAACAGTTTCAGGATTGAGTGAATATAATGTAAAGGGCTTTAACTCTCCTAGAAAGAGAGACAGCTTTACAATGGCTAAAGTCCTTTAGTTCTTTGGAAGTACATTTGCAAGGAACATACTTTAAATCAGGACATGATTATCTGCTCCATGATGCTCAGTTTTCAAAGATATTGTTTGCTTCATATGTCAACAGGGTTAAAAATAGAGGAGTTGTACTTCTATTGCATAAGACTTTCACTGTTCGAGTTGAGCAGGTGTAGTGTGATCTTGAGGGATGGTATCTTTTTGTTCATATTAAAAACAGGGTGATTGTGAAGTTACTTATGCTACCATATATGCCCCAAATGCTGGACAAGCTGCCTTAAAAAAAGTAGGGGGGGATAATGTAGCAGTTACTACTTTTGTGCGAGTAAAATAATATCAGGAAGATAATTTAATGCTTGCCTGCAGCCTGACCAGCATTGTACTGGGGTTTCCACAGGGCAGGATGAACACTAGAGCTCTTCAACATCTTATTAATAATTTAGGAGCGGCAGATGCTTGGAGAGGTCCTGACTATTCATTCTATTCACATTCCCATGGGTCATACTCTAGGATTGACTATATATTTGTACAGTAGATGTCAATTATCTTTCTGCTATTTTGTTGCATCCATAGACATCATTACTGTTTCTGATCATGCTCCCACTTGGGTAGAGCTATTTGATATTGGGGGAGGGGGCTTCAGACCAGATACTGGTCTCTTAACAATGCTCCGAGGGATGAGACCTTGATTCAAGCTTATAAAGACATGCTGATGGACTACAGTATTCATAACTTTGTCTCTGTACCATCTCTTGGGGTGATTTGGGATGCCCTGTAAGCATTATAGAGGGGCTTTTTAAAAAATTATAATTATTAAAGCAACTCTGTAGCAAAAGCGTAAAAAGGAACAACTCTTCAGAAGAGCACCATAAACTTACTGGTTCAGAGACTGTTAGATAATTACAAATGCCTAAGCTGCAGATAGATATTTACTACACAGATAAACTAGCCTATATGCTTGTGTACATTTGAAATGTCAGGCTTATGAGAAAAATAATAAAATGAGTAGTTTTTAGCTTTGCGACTGTTTAACCTTCAGGCTGACAAGCATTTTTAAAATTAAAGACAAGGATGGCTCTTTACTTACTCACTCTACACAGAATATGCGAGTACTATGGTGCTTCTGTTACTTATGAATCTCTTAAATATTGTAACATAGTAAATGACAGCAGATAAAAGACCTGAACGGTCCATCCAATCTGTCTATTAGTTATACCCATTAAAAATACATGATCAAATTAACTTGTCTCTTCTTTGATATTTCTGGGTCATAGACTGTAAAGTCCACCTGGTATTGTCCTAGGTTCCAAAAGCTGAAGTTACTGTCCAAGCTCACTGTTTGCAGGATATCTACCATAAAGTCTGGCCAGTAACATTCTCATGTTCCAAGGTAGTGGCGTTCCCCATCCCATCCTACACCAAATCACCACATATGAGACACAGACCGTGCAGTACCGGACTTAACACTTTAATTTACATCCTTCGTTTTCTAATTAGAGATCCTCTATGTTTATCCCAAGCTTTTTTGAATTCCATCACCGTTTTCCTCTCCACCACTTCCCTCGGGAGGGCATTCCAGGCATCTACCACACTCTCTGTGAAAAAGAATTTCCTAACACTGCTCCTTAGTCTTCCTCCCTGCAACTTCAAATTATGCCCTCTCATTTTACCATTTTCTCTTCTCTAGAAAAGATTTGGTTCTATATTAATACCTTTCAAGTATTTAAACGTCTGTATCATATCTCCCTTGTCCCTCCTCTCCTCCAGAGTATACATATTTAGGTCTTCCAGTTTCTTCTCATACTTCTTTTGGTTCAAACCCCTTACCATTTTCAATGCCTTCCTCTGGACCACATCAAGTCTTTTTATATCCTTCACCAGATATGGCTTCCAAAACTGAACACAATACTCCAAGTGCGGCCTCTCCAATGACCTTTACAGGGGCATCAACACCTTCCTTCTTCTGCTGCTTATTCCTTTTTCTATACAGCCTAGCATCCTTCTGACTACAGCCACCACCTTATCACACTGTTTAGATGCCTTTAGATCCTCAGACACAATCACTCCAAGGTCCCTCTCTCTGTCAGTGCTTATTAGCTAGTGCTTATTAGCCTCTCACCTCGCAGCACCTCCCTTGGATTTCTACCCCCCAAATGCATCACTCTGCACTTCTTCACAATGAATTTTAGTTGCCAGACATTAGACTATTTTTCCAACTTTTGCAGATCCTTTTTCATGGTTTTCTACTCCCTCTGGGGTGCCCACTGTTACAAACCTTGGTATCATCCGTAAATAGGCTAACCTTACTTTCTAACCCTTCAACAATGTCGCTAACAAACATATTGAACAGAATTGGTCCCAGCACCAATCCTTGAGGCACTCCACTACTCACCTTTCCCTCCTCCGAGCAAATTCCATTAACCACCCACTCTCTGGTGTCTGTCTGTCAACCAGCTTCTAATCCAGTTCACCACTTTGGGCCCTAACTTCAGCCCATGGAGTTTGTTTAAGAGCCTCCTATGAGGAACCGTGTCAAAGGCTTTACTGAAATCTAAGTAAATTACATTTAGCGCACATCCTTGATCCAATTCTCTGGTCACCCAGTCAAAGAATTCAATCAGGTTCGATTGGCATGATTTACCTTTCGTAAACTTACATTGCCTTGAATCTTGTAAACCAGGGGTGCCCACACTTTTTGGGCTTGCGAGCTACTTTTAAAATGACCAAGTCAAAATGATCTACCAACAATAAAATTTTAAAAAAACACAACGCACACTGTACGCATAGAAAATGTTAATTATCATTCCTATTCCAGGGTTTTTCAAAGAGGTCAAAGCAGATGACTCTATGCACTATCACCTCAGTAACAACCATACAAAAATAGACAAATATACCCCCCTCCCTTTTTACTAAACCACGATAGCAGTTTTTAGAGCGCAGGGAGCTGCGCTGAATGTCCAGCACTGCTCTCGACGCTCATAGGCTCCCTGCGCTAAAAAACTCTATTGCGGTTTAGTAAAAGGGGATCTTAGTGTAAAATATAGACAGCAGATATAAATTCAGACACATTTTGATCACTAAATTTAAAATAAAATCATTTTTCCTACCTTGTCTGGTGATTTCATGAGTCTCTTGTTGCACTTTCTTCTTCTGACTGTGCATTCAATCTTTCTTCCCTTCTTTTAGCCTGTATGCTTCCTCTCCTCCAGACCTCGTTCCCTCCCCCAACTTTTCCTTCCTCTCTCCCTGCCCTTTCTTTCTTTCTCCCTGCCCTCCCCCAAGCCACTGCCATCAGGGACCAGGACCCAAACCGCCACTAATAACAGTCAATTCTGCCGTCGGGGAGAGGAAGGCTGATTGGCCCAAGATCGCGATCGACCTATTGGGGGAAATGCTGCCGGGTCCTGCCTTCACGGAAACAGAAAGTAGGCAGGACCCGGCAGCAAGAAGAGCAAATGCTTCACTAACCTGTCTCCCGCCTTAGCCCATAGCGAACGCTTGCTTCAGGGCTCTCAACATGTGCGTGCCGGCTTCCCTTCTCTTCCCCCCCCCCCCCGGACATAACTTCCAGTTTCGGAGGGAAGAGAAGGGAAGCCGGCACGCACACGTTAGAGCCACGGAGCATAAGTTCGCTACAGGCTGAAATCTCCAAGCCGGTTTTTTTTTAATGTTCAGCAGCGGCGGCAACAGCAGATGACAGCTGGGCGGACCGCCCAGCTAAAAGGCCCTAGAGAGAACACTGGAGAGGAAGGCTGATCGGCCCGGTAGATCAGGACGGCAACACGAGTCTATCACGGAGCCCGGGATGGGCTCCGCGATTGACTCGCGTTGCCTTCCTGAGCTACTGGTCGATCGCGATAGACGTGTTGGGCACCCCTGTTGTAAACCATTAGATTCTAAGAATTTCACTATCCTTTCCTTCAGCAGCATTTCCATTATTTTTGCAATAACTGAAGTGAGGCTTACCGGAATGTAGTTTCCCGATTCATCTCTACAATCACTTTTGTGAAGAGGGACCACATCCGCTCTTCTCCAGTCCCACAGAACCTCTCCCATCTCTAAAGATTTCTTGAACAAATCTTTAAGAGGACCCACCAGAACCTCTCGAAGCTCCCTCAATATCCTGGGATGGATCCCATCTGGTCCCATAGCTTTGTCCACCTTCGTTTTTTTCAAGTTGTTCATAAACACTTTCTTCCATGAACAGTGCGGTATCCACTCTATTCTTAGGTGTAACTTTGCTAACCAATTGTGGTTCTTCTCCATGTTTTTCTTCCGTGAATACCGAACAAAAGTTTTTGTTTAGCACATTTGCTTTGTCCTCATCACACTCCACATACCAGTTCATACCTTCTTTCAGTCACTCTCCACCCTTACTGACAACTATGATGGAGGCATGGATTGCAGTGATCCATAAATTGCAGAATGTTGCTGTGGATTGTCAACACAATACAGTGTCTTATATACTGCAGTTCTCTACAAGGAATCTATGCAGTTTACAATAAGAGTTGGATCAAGTTCTTGAAGTTACATTTTTAAGCCCAATCTTGTGGTTGTTAGGGGGAAGAGATGAAGGGTGGGAGAGTGGCTATAAAGAGAAGATATGTTTTAAGGTTATTTTTTCAGAAGTCAAGGTAAGTGGTGGGTTGTCTTAGGTATGTTGGCAGTTTGTTCCAGATAAGAGGTCCTTGATATTCAAAGGTAGCCTCAAACATCTTTTTCCGCTGAACTTGCTGAGGTGATGGGAAGGATAGTTTGAAGTGTTGCAATTCTTGTGAATTGAAGGAGTGTGGGACTTTAATATCATAGGTTCATCCATGCGAGTTCTCACCACAGATCACTTTATGAACCATACAAGCTATCTTGAATTGGATTCACTTTCATCAGTAGCCAGTGCAGTTGTTCTAATAGCAGACTTGACCTCTCATACCGATTTTCTTTCTGAAAATTAGTCTGGCAGCAGAGTTTTGTAATAGTTGTAGTCTCTTGCTTTCTTTTTCTTCGTCACTCCTATTGCCTTATTTTGGAGTTTAATATTGATGTTAAAATCCTAGCTAAAGTATTGGCTAACAAGGTCACCGCAGTCCCAACCTCTCTAGTACTCCATGATCAGGTGGGCTTTACTCTGAGCAAACAGGCCTCCAATATACTGCAGAAGGGAAGATTAGGTTCTTACCGTATAATCTTCTTTCCAGTATAAAGACACACGAGTCTTGACCAGTGGGTTATTCTCCTTTATCCACGTGTTTTGCAGAAGGAATCATCTACAACTTTTCAGCTCTACCTCCTTGTGACAATGGGGAGTGCCCCATCTCCCCAGTTTGTACCAAAGCAGGTGATCTCCCCTAAAAGAGAAAAAATAACAAGGAGGAAACTTCCTGACCAAGTGAGGTCTTTTCTGCTCTGCAATAAAGACAATTAATTAGACCTCAGGAAACATAATTCAACAAGGTGGGCCTAAACAAGCCACCTACCTGAGTATAACCATCCCTAGCACTTATACAGCTCTTTGAAAGTGCTTTCAATTCCCAACTCCTTTAACCTTGGGTTCTGCATCCCCAACCCTATATGTCATGTGTCTGTTCAAGTTAGATTGTAAGCTCTTCTGAGCAGGGACTGTCTATAAATGTCAAAATGTACAACACTATGTACGCCTTTCAGTGTTATATAAGTGATAAGTAGTAGTAGTCCTACAAGCTCTACCACAGGCTTTTGTCATAGTGAGCTTTCACAACACACACACCACCTGATCAGTCGAAAACAATTTATCTTCTTAGTCTTTGGCTGTTTCAAGATAAGCATTTGGAGATACACATACATGTCTGAGACAGTAAGCAGGCTTAATTATTAGTTTAATTCCTATATATAGCTTTTTGCTTTCTATATGCTCTTATTTCATTCATTTAAGTTCTCATCATTACTTATGTGCATTTTTACCTTTCTATATGTGTTCATATTGATATGCACTTTTTAAATATTTATTACTGTTATTATGGAAAAGTTTATTAATGTGCATTTTTTTAGATATTCATTTACATACATTATCATTTACCAAGTCTGGCTATTTGTCAATAATGTCGATATGAGCACTAAAAATGAACCCCTTTTCCTTCAAGGTAGAAAACAATAAAGCAGTGTTTTGCAGTAATTCACAATGACCATAACATTTTAAAGATTTGTGTTCCACTAAAGTGAATTAATGGGGTGTGAGGAAACTCTCTACTGTTCAAATACAGGAAAGTGACAGGGTTGGCCCCTGTCTTCTCTGCATTTTGCATTAGTGATGGAGCCCTTAGGAGCGACAATAAGAGGCAGTTCTGATATCCAGGTGCTTTGAGTGGACAAGAGTATAAAATTGTGCTCTTTGCCAATGACGTTCTTATGTCCCTTATCAATCCTTGTATCTCCTAACCAAGCTTGATTAGGGTGTTGCATCAGTATGTTAGTGTGTCAGGTTTTAAAGTTAATATGAACAAATCAGAGGCCTTCAATGTCATTCTTGATAGCACTCTGTTAAATGTCTTAAGAGACTATTTTAATGTTAAATGGGAGGATAAAAATCATACTTAGGGGTCTATCCAATGACCACATTATGGTTTGTTTCAAGCTAATTACCCAGCTTTGCTGTGGGAATTAAAGTTAGACCCCAATTTTTGTATCAACTGCCTTCTCATGATATGACCACATGACAATGGAGAAAATTAATCTTTTATCTAGACTCATACTTATTTCAAGTTTTGCTCATTTGAATACGAAAGGCTTTCATTTCGTACCTCCAGATTCAGATTATTCAATGTATATGGCACTACCTAGACTGCTTCCAAACATTCTTTTCAGAGATAGAAACCATGGAGGCCTGGGTGTTCCTAACCAACCCTTTATTACCAAGTGGCTCACATACATGCAGCAATAAAATGGTTTTCAAACACACCCTCATAAATTGTGGATTGTGCTTGAACAGAACAAGGTGGGTCATGTGAGTTTGGAATTCCTGTTGTGGTTGCCTCCCAGGTATAGGGAGCTTGCGGGGTGACATTTGCCCATCTACTCCTTGTAGATGCATGGTTCTTCACCCCCTAAACTGTACCATTCCTTGAGTTTTTGCAGCCCAAATATATAACTGCATTTATTTAGCTGCCAAATTCCAGACTATTCTTCAAGCTTTGCTAGGTCTTTCATGTTATCCACACCATATCGCTTACAAAAGTGTTAAAAAGAACAAGTTCAAGAACCAAACCTTGCAGCACACCACTAGTAACATCTCTTTTCTCACAGTGAGCGCCATATACCCACTACCTTTTGTCACCTTCCACTCACATATTTTCTAATCCTGTCAAATCACTACACAGCCCATACCAAGGGTTCTCTATTGGTTGTCTATGCAGAACTGTGTCAAAGACTTTGCTAAAATCTAAATACAGCTGTCCCTCACTATTCACAGTTTTCCTATTCGCGAATTCGATTATTCACCTTTTGTTTTGCTTCTAAGTTTCTTCTAATTTTCATCTATTTGCAGGCTGCCCGAACCTCCCCAGACTTTACCTGATGGTCTAGTGGTGATGCGGGGTATGAGCGATCTTCCTACACTCCTGCCCTGTGCAGAGTCATCATCAAAATGGCTGCCCTGAGTTCGAGACTACAACGGGAACTCACAGCAGCCATTTTGATGATAGCTCTGCATGGGGCAGGAGCGTAGGAAGATCGCTCCTGCCTCGCGTCACCGCTAGACCACCAGTTAAGGTCTGAGGACGCAGGAGAGGGTGGGTCAGAGCCGGACCAAAAACTTATTCGCAATTTTTCCCTATTCGCGGGCTGGCTCTGCCCATAACCCCCGCGAATATGGAGGGAGAAGTGTACACCACATCTAGTACTTTCCTGCTCACTCAGCCAAAGAAATTAAATAAGATTTGACTAACAAAATTTCCTAGTGAAACCATCGGAAGTGACGCATCAGAGGAAAGGCCCTGCCAGGGCTGGCCGCAAACAACCTGCTTTGAGGCTGCCTCCTGCTGACCAGCTGCGCTCGGGTGAGGAAGGGAGGGAGGGAGTTTGTGGCTCAGGACACCGTCTGATTCTGCCACTAAGGGGCTTGAGGGAGACAGGGAGGAGGACTTTGTGGCTCAGGACTGCTGCCGAGCTCGTGCTTCGGGGCGGGAGGGGGAATTGAGACTGTGTTAGACAAGGTTTCTAACACATTCTCAATTAACCAGAAAAACAGTTAACTGGTATCCACCAATCCCCGTGGGTACCAGATAGCTGAGATTCTACTGTAGCTTTTCAGTTTACATGCAATGGTGAAGGGAAAGCTAGCTTAAAATGTTGCGTCGATCTTGAGTTGAAAAAGGAGGTTGTAACAGTGAAGTCCATCATTAGTCCCATGAAATTCTCCCCATAAATGGCTCTGTGGACCATGCATGCAATTTTGGGTTGAATTCTTTTTCTTACAGGTAGCCAGTGTAATTCCCTCAAGAGCGGGGTAACTCTCTCAAATTTGCTACATTGTACGATTAGTCTGGGCAGTCGTATTTTAGAGCATGGGGAGTACAAGTCTCGGTGGTTGGAAGCATGCCGCTGAATTTAAGGCCTCCAACTACCAAGACTTGCATTCTCCAAACATCACTATTACAACCACCTTCTTCAACTCAAGATCGATGTAAAGATTGATTCGGAAAGGTGCATGGGGGGGGGGAAGGGCATGGCTATGGTCAGGACTGGCAGTTGGGTTTGGGTCCGATATATTCCAGAATGTGCGGGGAAGCGAGGGTAGGCAAAAGGGGATGCACACAATAATTAATGCATTAATCTCAATTAATGTGCAACTTTATTATGCTCTAATGGTTTTTCTCCTTTTTACACTGTATTGTCAGTTTAAATGTCAGTAAGAGACCGGCAAAAATTAGACTTCCTAACACATCTATGTTGGTGGGGGTGGGAGGGAACAGTTTGGGAGCTTGCCCTCACACTGAATGGAGCCAATCTCCTCCATTTGGAGTTGGATCTACTCCTTGAACATATGGTTATCTGCACATTTCTCAAAACAACTAAGTTTTAAGATCTGCCTTCCAAAGGTGCAGCAGCAGGCCATGCATAACACTTTACCTAATGGAACAGCCTAGTAATTACCAGTGTGGGCGGACTTGTTTGCCTTACTTTTAAAATTTAATAGATTTTAAAAATGGTTTTTTGCCAGGCCCTAATAACATAAAACTTGAATCCAAAAGACAGCCTTTTTCTTCATTGCCCAGTCACTATGGCATTTCCTGCCTCTCCATCAGACAAGAACTTTCACTTAAAAAAAATGTATAACAGACTTGAAAACATGGTTCTTCCAGCAGGCTTTTCAGGCAGCCTCTGAACACCAGCAGTTCTACTTTCTAACTTCCTCATTAGGCTACCCTTCTCAAGTTTCTTCTCCCGCCTTCCTGTCTTTATTAAAATCATATATACCATATTCAGTGTTCTCCCTAGGGCCTTTCAGCCGGGCAGTCCACCCAGGTAATTTAGATGACCGCCCAGCTAAATTCTGCTGCTACCGCTGCTGCTCAACATTAAAAAAAAAAAAAAAAAAAAAAAGCCGGCTTGGAGATTTCACCTTAGCCCGTGGCGAACTTATGCTCTGGGGTTCTAACGTGTGCGTGCCGGCTTCCCTTCTCTTCCCTCCGAAACCGGAAGTTATGTCCGGGGGGGGAGAGAGGGAAGCCGGCACGCACAAGTTAGAGCCCCGAAGCATGCGTTTGCTACGGGCTAAGGCGGGAGACAGGTCAGTGAAGCTTACCATTTGCTCTTCTTGCTGCTGGGTCCTGCCTACTTTCAGTTTCTGTGAAGTCAGGACCCGGCAGCATTTCCCCCAATCGATCATGATCTTGGGCCTATCAGCCTTCTTCTCCAACGGCAGAATTAACATCGGGGAGAGGAATGCTGGTCGGCCCGAAGTAGGGAGAGCTTGGGGCGGCGGCGGCTTTGGGGCCTGTTCCCCGATGGCAGCGGCATTGGCAGTGGCTTGGGGGAGGGCAAGGAGAAAGAAAGAAAGAGGGCAGGCAGGGAGACAAAAGGAAAGAAGAGAAACAGAAAAAAAGAAAGGGGGCATGAAGAGAGAAAGAAAGGGCAGGAAGAGAGGAAGAAAAAGTTGGCGGGAGGGAATGAGGTCAGTAGGAGAAAAAGCATACAGGCTGAAAGAAGGGAAGAAAAATTGGATGCACAGTCAGAAGAAGAAAGTGCAACCAGAGACTCATGAAATCACCAGACAACAAGGTAGGAAAAATGATTTTATTTTAAATTTACTGGTCAAAATGTGTCTGAATTTATATATGCTGTCTATATTTTACACTATGGTCCCCTTTTATTAAACCGCAATAGCGTTTTTTAGTGCAGGGAGCCTATGAGCTTCGAGAGCAGCGCTGAGCATTCAGCGCAGCTCCCTGCACTAAAAACTGCTATCGTGGTTTAGTATAAAGGGAGGGGGGTATTTGTCTATTTTTGTATGGTTGTTACTGAAGTGACAGTGCATAGAGTCATCTGCTTTGACCTCTTTGAAAAAACCCCGGAATAGGAATGATTATTAACATTTTCTCTGCGTACAGTGTGCTTTGTGGGTTTTTTTTTAAATTTTATTGTTGGTAGATCATTTTGACTTGGTCATTTTAAAAGTAGCTTGCAAGCCCAAAAAGTGTGGGCACCCCTGCTCTAGAACATCACTCCTTAGTTTTATCAAGTGGTGCAGTGAGGGGCCAGCACTTTACATTTTATCTCCTCATGTACAGCACAGTTCTTTATTCTAAGCAGCTCTGGCACTAACAGTATTACGGGTGCCTTATGCTACTTTCACTACCACTTGCAGTCAGGTTTGGTATTTTATCATAGTTTTCGTTTTTTATTTAGTTTTTCACCAGTATTTTCATTTATTTATTAAAGCAGCCTTTTTTAACAGCCCGATGCCCCTCCCCTATCAGTGTGCATTCAATCCACTGCCGACACTTTTTTGGCGCCTCTTTCAATGGATCAAATATCATAGCCCCGCTGTCGCGTGTTCACATTTATTCTGCGTACGAGTTTATCTCATCAGTGCAGAGACATTTTTGGTAAGTCTATTTTACTCTCCCTTTTTTACTTTCCCAAGTGCTGTGGTTTTATTCTTTGGTTTTAATAGAAGCTCATTTGCACAATAATTTAGATCTTTCCCAGGTTCACTTTTCATCTACCCGGTCGGCTTGTCTTTGAGCTACTATCGGCTTATATTTTCAAGATACACTGTATTATCAGCTGTTCATTTCCCATACGTTTACTTTTGCCCTATTTAGGTCTATATAGTCTGAGCATACTGTTTGTAACCAGCCATCATTTTAAGTATGTATATGCCCTATTTTAGGGGGGGTTAACTTCTTTTAGCATGTTGTTTCATTAATGCTGAGTTTGGTGTTACAATATGTTATTCTTGATTTTTAGTTTACACATTATTTATTCTTTTCCGACATGTTCGCATCGCAATTTTACTCAAAAGTATAAATAGGTATCCATATTCAAGTTTCATCACGGTGCTCTGGTTTTGGCTCCAGTATTTGTCACTTCAGTCCACCAGGTCTGGCTATCCGTTACTGTCTCATATTTTAAAGATTCACTCGTTATAATAGCGGTGATCCACATGTCTCTTCGTAATGGACATGTCCGATTTTAGCATTTGGATCTTAGTACTATGGGTTTGTTCTTTTCTGGTTTCCTTTCTAGAGACTGCTTTTCGTCTGGAGTCTTTTGAGTTTAGAATTACATTTTATGACATATTTGTGGTTATAATTGTATGACATGTCTAAATCGGTCAAGTTATCCATTCTTTCTATTATTTTTTGTCCCCTCATACAGTGGCAGACCGCCCCGGGTGCCAGCCCTAGGGGGGTACACAGCCGGCTGGATCCAGAACCTTCCAAGCTGCTCTACATGGCACCTGCACCTCAGCACGGCTGCCGTACTTATTCTGAAGCAGAGTTGGCAGCCGCACTGAAGTGCAGGAAGGTCCCGCGATGACTGCATTTGCCGCCTCTGCCTCTGGAAGACGTAAGTGACGTCGGAAGGGGTGAACCGGCAGCTGCAGTCATTGCGGAACCTTGCTGCAACTCCCTGTGTCTGCCGGCTCACCCCCTCCAACGTCACTTACATCTTCCAGAGGCAGAGGCAACAGAAGCAGTCATCATGGGACCTTGCTGGTTTGGAGGGAGAGAGGAGTATAGAAGGGTGGTGGAGGGAGAAAAAGGGAGGTCAGGGTGGTATGGAAGGGTGGTGGAGGGAGAAAAAGGGGGCAGATGCTGATGGAATTGGTGTGCAGGGAAAGGAGAGAGAGAGACATAAGGGGGAAGGATACTGGATGGAATTGGGTTGGAGGGAAGGAAAGAAAGGGGGCAAATGCTGATGGAAGTGGGGGGAAGGGAGAGGAAAAAGTGAAATGCCAGAACATGGGGGTATGGGAGAGGGAAGGGAAGAAGAGGAGAGAGAGGCCAGAACATGGGAGTATGGGAGAGGGAAGGGAAGAAGAGGAGAGAGATGCCAGACCATTGAAGGAGGGAAGGGAAGAAGATGGATGCCAGAATAATAGGGGTGAAGGGAGAGATGGAAGAGGAATACAAGGAGAGAAGATGCCATATAGAAGGGGCAGAGAGAGGGTAGACAGTGGGTGAAAGGAAGAGAGTGACAAGACTCTGAGGAAAGCAGAAACCAGAGAAGACAATGTAGAAAAAAATTATATTTATTTATTTTTTTGCTTTAGGGGAGATGCATCGCTGTTTCTGTGGTGTTGCATTGTATGCAGAGTCCAGCTTCTTGGTGGTTCAATTTAACCTTTGTCTACGTTTTTCTATTTTATCCCCCCTTTTACAAAACTGTAGAGCGTTTTTTTTAGCACCGGCCATGGTGGTAATTGCTCAGAATTCTATGAGAGTCTGAACCGTTACCACCATGGCTAAAAACCACATTACAGTTTTGTAAAAGGGAGAGGGGTTAGTTTGACATATTCCATACTAGGCGAAGGTGTTTTCTGTGTTCGAAAGACATGGTTTTCAGTTAGGATTGACTGTGTAGGATTGATCTGTACTAATCTGGCTTGTTTAGTTTTACAATGGGTGTATTGATGTACTGCTCACTGCAATATGTAAGATGCTGCCTTTTCCTAGGTACACTTTTGTGTGATGTGTGGATTGTTATTAAAAATCATGTTTTTCATAGATGGGGAGGTGTCAAAAAACGATGGGCCTCGGGTGTCACATATGCTAGGTATGCCACTGCCTTCACAGTTTATATCTAATCCACTTTTAGGACCTACAGGGTATGTATCCCTCTGATTCATGACAATTTCATTTCTCATGTTATCTTATCCATTCTTTTTATTATACAACTGCCCAGATAAGCATCGTCCTTTGACGTGATTGGACCTTGAAAACTAACGGCAACAGTGTTCTCCCCAGAAATTTTTTCCAGCCATGAAAAACATTTGCTCCGTTTAGTGTGCCGGAGTTAAAAAAGTTTGAGACGCTGCTCTATACCTTTTGAAAGTGGGCAAATATCTAATTATTCACTTCTAGAATTGAATACTTCTTAAATTTAATATAAATATTATGGAACAAGTGTCAAACCTTAAGAAAGGCAGTCATATTGAGCATTGGAAAATAACTAATAATAATTAACTAATAAAATAGTACACATTTAGGGCTCCTTTTACTAAGCTGCGATAGCGGTTTTACCGCGCGCTTAGCTCGTGCAGAATTGCCGCACATGCTAGACGCTAATGCCAACATTGAGCTGGTGTTAGTTCTAGCCGTGTAGCGCAATCCTGCACGCGCTAAAAATGCTATTGCAGCTTAGTAAAAGGAGCCCTTAATTTTCCCCACCACCAAATTTCCCCGTCCCGCCCCACCTGGCTACTTTTTCATGCCACCCGGCTGGAAAAAATTTCTGAGGAGAACACTGCATATTCTTTGCAATTTTAGCTATGAGCACTGTTCCCTCTAAGCTGAGTGGGAGTCCTCTATCTACAGCCCTGCTAGTTGGGGGGGGGGGCAGGGGTGCTCTTTCAGCATCACATCTTTAATAGAACTCTATGAAAATTTCTTCAGAAGGGAATTTCCATGGAATGTCACACAGATGTGTAACAGAGAAAGTAAGAACGATTTTAAAATATCCATTTTCACTGACTTTGGTCAAGATTTCTTTGTGTGAAAGCCCCCCCCCCCCCACCCCAGGTCTAAAAATGCACTGCCAGTTTCGACCTTTGCTGCCTATGATTTTGTAGAGCATCAAACCTTTACAGCTAGCTTTTCCAGAGCACAACAGAAAGAGGAAGATGATGAAACAGTCAACAGAAGAGGAAAGTATTGAAATTGTCTTTTCTGTTATGACATCGAAGACTGCAAGATTTGTTCAAGTATGTTGCCTCACACATGTCTTCCTAAGCATCAAAAACATTCTGCTATTAATCAGTATCTGAAAACAGCATGCACTCCGTTGGAGATGTTAGCAAATTCAGCAAAAATAATAAATACAAATTACATACCGAGAACAAAGAATGCTTCGCAAAGGCTGATTGGATTATAGTTCCTAGCTCAGATGTCTGCTGCTTAGGTAGACCGAGGCCAAACTGGACATTATGCAACAGTGACACTTAGGGCTCCTTTTACGAAGCCGTGTTAGCGGTTTAAAGCGCGTAATAGCGCGCGCTAATTTGCCGGCCAGGCTAGCCACTACCGCCTCCTCTTGAGCAGGTGGTAGTTTTTCAGCTAGCACGGGGGTTAGCGCGCGCTAAAAATGTGCGTGCGATAAAGCCACTAACGTGCGGCTTTGTAAAAGGAGCCCTTATGGCCCTACATTAGAGAATGACACGGTGACAAAATTCATCACCGTTCCCGTCCCCGCGGATAACCGCGGGAAATAATCCCATGTCATTTTCTAGTGTCTATTTTAACCTCAGTCTTTCTACACCAGCATTCTTCAAAGCACAGCTTGCGGGTCAGTAGCTGTGGCCATTCATACTCCAATTCTTCCCTCTCTCCTTAAAGAATGACATGAAGATGGTTTCCCGCAGTTATCCGTGGGGACGGGAACGGTGATGAATTTTGTCACCGTGTCATTCTCTACCATACATCTAGCCAGTTCCAGATTGAGTCCTGATGAAGTCACTGCAAGATGGAACTTAAGTGAGTAGAAAAAAAATTTCACTGGTAGTTGGGAGTCCAAATGAGCAAGAGAAAAACTACCAAATTAAAAAAAAACTCAAAACATCTCACACAGCAGCAGCACTCGAGGGGCTTGAGAGCTAATGAAATTCAACACAAAAGCTCCAGTAAAAAAAAAAAAAATTAAAACATAATGCATATTTTGAACTTTAAACTAGCAAGAGTAATTAAAAGAATGTCTGAATCTTGAAGTGTAGGCCATGGTTTGTGCGTAAAAAGAGCTGAGGCACATCAATATAAAAACATGAAAACTCCAGAGCTTGGGAGAAGCTCCTTTAGCAGTACATAACAAACATGACTTATCTGTACACTTTATCAGAATATTCATCTCCGGGGCATGGGGGGGGAAGGGACACCACACTTGCAAATTCCATGAACTTCATAATGTCCACATTATTTACAAAATTAGCCAACACCAAATATTCTTATTGCATCGTAACTGCTAGAATTGCAAACTTCTCCAATGAAGGACTTGCTAGCTCCTGTGCAACTTATCAGTACATACACTTCTCCCTCCGTATTTGCAGTTTCAGCATTCGCGGTTTCGATTATTCACGGTTTTTAGCTTGCTGGCTCCTCCCCCAAATTACATCAGCTTGCATAGAGAAAATCACCGATTCCAAGCATTTACAGAGAAAATCACCAATTCCCAGCGCTTTCTTCACCGTGTTTTGCCTCTCCTTCAGGAACAGGCCAGGTCTCCCACCATGTTGTTCACGGTTTCACCATATTCACGATGGTTTTTAATAGAAAACAGTGAATAACACATGAAAAAGTTATTCACGGTTTTTCTGCATTTGCGGTTGTTAATCCCCTATCACAGCGAATACGGAGGAAGTAAGTGTATGTGTGTTCCTAATGATAAGAGTTAACATTAAACTAGATAAATCTACGTGGAAGATCTACCATTGCCATGGATTTCCTTTTGCCTTCACCAAGCTGTGAATTGACATGAGTTTTGGATGGTTGGACTAGAAAGCCCAGTCTCATCTCCACCCTATCTCCCACTTACCTGAGAGATATAGCCTCTGGGTGCATGCGCTTCCTTTTGCAATTTTGTCTGCTCATGTAATCGTCCGTTATGCACACGATAAGACTTCAGCTCTTGCTGGGTGCTCTCCAACTGTGCTTTTAGAGCCTGGATCTATAAAGAAAAATTTCAGTCACAAAATTGAAGTCTTGACAAGCCAACAAAATCCGTACAACAGCGAGAATAATTCTACATGGTAAACAAGCATGAAAGGACTCAAGAAGTAAAGATGAGAGGGAAATGCGGGGAGGGCGAGTGAAGGGGGCATACACCTCACTTTATCTGGCATATTAATTAGACCATATCAGAAAATCCCAATCAAGATTTAAATAATTCCCTTATTTGTCCAATTGTCCCAACACACCGCATGTGTCAGACACTACTATTTTCCAAGATGATGGTACAGACACAAGAGTGAGAGGGCATCACGACTGCCTTCCATCTCTGGAGGTGCATACTTAGAGAGGAGGGGAGGCCCATTACATCCAGCCTTTTTTTTAAATCTCCTGTCAGTGCATGAGCCAATCGTTGTTCAAATGTTAGACAGGAAGAAATTATGTATTCCCAATGCAGCAAACAGCTGCATATTACCACAGTTAGTGTGTGCTTTTTAACCATGCATGCCATCAGTTTACTGTACTGGAGATAAAAATCTGGTTTAGAATGCGAGTTACAATGCTGAGCACTGGAGTTTAGAGCAGCAATCTAACAGTACTTACTGCAAAGGCCACAGTCTCTTTCCTGACCATATTTATGTTGCCACATCTCTCTCCCTAGGTTTTCACCTTTCTCCCTCTGCCCTTCTATCTCCAAAGCCTGTCTGATCACCTTTTCATAGGGCTGAAGAGAATCCCTAGCCCTAAAAATAACTCCTCTTGGGCTCTCCAGTTCCTCAATAACTTGCACTACAGCTGAAGAGTCTACACAGGACTTTTCAGTGTTTACTACCAAATTAGCTGCAGATCCGGTTTCACATCATGCTCATTCTTATACCCACATGCAGTCTTTAAGTCTAGGGATTAAAAGGGCAGCACAAAAATTGAGCAGCTTCTTCCCTCTCAATTCCCCCTCCCCCCAAATTCTGAAAGAGTGTCATGTCAGTCACGCGTGTCATTTGATGTTTAAAATAATGTACACAGGGCTTCTGGTTTGCTTGCTAGCTTGAATGGCTGCCTGATCGACTAACTCCTATTGAAATCTGCAGAATATCGATGAAAACTTCCAGTAACTGGGGGGATTCAAGAAGGCGTCCTCAATGGACATGTCTACTGGAGCTCCCTGCTAGCTCGGCGTTTTGGCTTTTTTTTTAAAAAAATAATTTCTTTATTGAAGTACTGTATTTCAAAATACAAAATCATTAAAATCCTATTTCAAAACCATCAAATACATTATTATAATAGCAATAGTTATCAATTTCCTTTCTTCCAAGCTTTTCAGCCAATACACTATTATAATATCAAGCAACTAGTCTTTAAGCCCGTTACATTAACGGGTGCTAGAATAGATGTATCTGTCTGTCTGTGTTTCTTTATCTCTCTCTCCTTGGCTGCTGTCTGTATCCTTCTGTCTCCCCCTCCCCCCCCCCAGCAAAGCTGTCTGTCCCCAGCACACCTCCCCCCAAAGCAGCCCCCTTTCACTATCTCTCCATGGCCCCTTCTGTCTCCCCCCAGCACACTCCTCCCCCCAAAGCAGCCCCATATCCCTCTCCCTGTCTCTCCATGGCCCCTTCTGTCTTCCCCCCCAGAGCAAAGCTGTTTGCCCCAAGCACACCCCTCCCCCCAAAGCAGCCTCTTTCCCTCCCCCGCTGACTCTCTCTCTGGCCCCCTTTCTCTGTCTATCTTTCTGTCCCTCTCCCTGCCCCTGTGTCTTTCTTTCTTTCTGTCTCCCTCCCTCCCGCTGTCTGTCATTTTTCCCCATTTCCCTGTGCAGCAGCATTTCCATCCCACTTCCCTATGCAGCAGCAACAGCATTTCCCTATCCCCCCTTTCCTGTGTAGAAGTAGTAGCAGCATTTTCCTCCACTCCCCCTTTCCCTTCTCTTCCTTGCTCTGTTCGGCCCCTCCCCCTTCTTTTACTGCCGTTGTCGATCCGGCCTGCTCCTGACCCTCCCACCGCCGACAAACCTCAGGGCTCCAGCCGCGTAGGCAGCACATTAAACACGCTGCTTCGCGGCCTTCTACTGGCGATTTCCTCTGCCGCGTCTGTCTCCGGTGATGTAATCAGAGACGCGGCAGAGGAAATCGGCAGAGAAGGGCGGGAAGCAGCGTGTTTATAGTGCTGCCTACACCGCTGGAGCCGGGAGGCGACGGAGAGGGCAGGGGGTGCTAGCGTCTGGCAGCCGCCGCTCCGCAGGTGGAGAGCAGGGTAGGGCGCGCATGCGCACTTGTCTTGCCTCGCGTGAGGCCAGACCGTAAGCCGCGCATGCGCACTTCCTATGGGTCGCTACAGCTCACAGAAAACGGACGCACGCATAGGAAGTGCGCATGCGCGGCTTACCGTTTTATTATATTAGATAAAAATAACAAAATAAAAAAACAAAGAGTATAACTAATCAAAATCACTTTAATTCCTAACATAATTATCCAAACCTCCCCCCTTTCCCCTCGAGCTAGAAGACAACACAGCTATTATAACTTCAAACCCTTGTGGTTTATTCTAATATAGCAGAATCTTCCCAAGTTTTGACCATATTTTTTGAGAAAAGATATCTGATTTCTTCTCATTGTAGTTAATTTAGACATACTATAGACAAATTTTAGCTTGCATTGTAATATATTAATTGATGGTATATCTCTTTTTTCCAATATGCGGCTAATACCATTCGTGCTGATGTCATAACTAATCCAGTCCATTTCCTATGATGATCAAGTATTTCCAGGGATACCATATTTAATGGACAACGTTCTTTAGTTTTATACACCTGGTAATCCAACACCACTGATATAAAACTTATTACCTGATCCCCAAAAATTTGCACTTTAGGACAATTCCACCAAATATGGATAAAAGAGCCTTGAGCTCCACAAATTCTCCAACCATCATTCTTCACCATATTACTTCAGATAGATACATATAACAAAGAACTTATGAGGGTAATAATAAAAAAAAAAACCAAACTCTAAAAAGTGTCCTAAGTGGCTACTTGGACGATCAAAAAGCCTAATCGTCCAAGTACCCATAACCAAAGCTGCTTTTTAGACGTATCTAAAAACAGCTTAGGCCTTTCCCCTGCCTCTAAACGCACAGAGAAAA